>NC_088712.1:10185882-10489151 GCF_963576615.1 Watersipora subatra
TATGCAACAAGGATTTTACATTATATAAACTTTGAAATACATTTGAACTGTATAATCTATTCTAAGATCTTGCCAAACTTACCCCTTTAGTCCTGCATGAAGGTTTTAGCTTTTTCAAAAAATAAAAACTAAAAACTTTTAATTTATTAGCTGTGCTGTGACTAGCAGTAATGGTTTGTATCGACAATGTTTTCCATTATCTCATTACTTTCACCCAGTTTATGATTAATGATTGCAGTAATTTTACAATGAGTTAAAGGGAACTTTGCCTTCAATGTCAATTTATCCTAATTTTTGCTTTATTTTTAGATCAAAGCTGATTTTGCAAAACAAAAATAGAAAACATGTTTTAAAATAAAGTAAAACAGAAATATAACTATTATAAGATCAGCGTCTATCTCTCCATTCGGTGATTCTTAGAAAGGGTTGTGAGCATTTTATGTTATGGGAACGTCTACTGTAGCTTCATTGAAATTATTTCTGATGTCTCTGGACTAGGAATTCATAATAAAGCCTTTTATGTAATATTTGCCATCATCCTAGTTTTTCACCTGTATTTGCCAAGTGCCAATGTTAGATAAATAGACTAGAATGACTAATTCCTATGTATCTGGTTAGCTGGGCTTTTCACGGCTGAGTTGAATATTATAGTCTGCGGCTAAACTCTCTATCATAATGATAGTATCATCTCTCTTTGATTACCTCTCACTATACTGTGCTAATAAAACTGTTCTAGTCACAGATAAATACATGTATATACATATGGCTACATTGGTTCAAAATAATACTTGGAGTTATTCTACACTGTGTTTAAGCAATTCTTATAATTATTCTACTTCCTTTTTGCATATGGCCTCTTTTTGCTGTTGAAATCGCCTCTCTGAATATTCATAGCCTGCGGGGTGGTCCAACAAAATCATGTTCAATAGACAATATTTACAAACCAGAATAATGACAAGGAAGAGATCATCATATATGATATAATCGACACTAACATTGTCGGTAGAGTTATGTCAGAAATAGATACAGTTTCTTATGATGAGAATGATTGTTAATTTGTTCTCTATAAAAGTAATCGGTCTTTAGCATAATTAAACTGAAATGATTACAAAAGGTAACCATGCAGACAATTTTAACACGTTTTGCTAGTGCATATAAGGAAGCAGTGTGTATGACAGCTCTTGACTTAATTAGCATCAGCCCATAGCCTATGGATAGTATAGGCAAACTTTACATCGGTGTGCTCATGTGTCTCATCAGGGCACTTGAAGACCTGGCTAGATGCATAATAAGTCTTTTCCATATCCGACACATTAGAGAATGCGTTAGATAGGCGACGCATTTTTCTGTCCGTTTGCACAAACGCTTTGGTCTGCATTGTTCGAGGTAAAACTGACTAAACTGTGATTGGTTTATAAAGTTGATTATAATGATCTCAATTCATTTTTAGTCATTTCTAACTCTGGCTGCTCAGTAACCCGCATTTTTGAGGTAAAGTTATTGATGTGAGGATTTTAGCTTTTTTAGGAAATTAAATTGGCAATTTGGTATTTAATATGTGAACAGCACTGTTTCATAGGAGTTGAGGAGGAGATTGTCAGAGCTCCATGCGTTACATGTGGCGTGTTTAATGTAAACAATCACCCTTACCTACTCAATGAGACACTAGGCTCAATTGGCAAGCTTTGGATTCTAGTTATCATTGAATTGTACCATGCTCTATCTGATCAGAAAATTTAATACAGGCCTTTACACTTATAAAGAAAAAGACTACTAATCTCGATGAATGTTGTAGAGAAATTAGTCTTTCATTGGTTCTACTGTCCCATGAGCAATACTAATGGAATGTTTTTGAGCTACCAAAATTCACTTGAAGCACATAAATTACATAATTGTTTTATCATATATTTCAATACATCAGAGTCTTGGCTTTCGAATGAGCCATTGTTTGACATGGTGAGACAGATATTGGTTATTGTTTATAGGGTTTCACCAGAGCTCTACCGCAAAAACGTTCAATGGTAAAGGCTCGAAAGATGTGACGTCACAATTTTCATATTGGGTGTTGTGTGCTCTTACCGCTTATTTTATTGCTTACCTCTTATATTTATCAACTACGACAATGACGCTAGTGGCAGGCAGAGGTAGGACAATTCTAGAGAACCAATGAAGATGACAAAGGAATCAGTGTCATTAGCTTTCCATGTACAGATTATTTCTATGATAATTAACTCAGATTCCAAGCACCACACTATGTTTTCCCGATGATATTATGCACTAGCCCTCTCATTTTACTGTGATGTTGAGGGGCACGACTGAGAATAATTAATTTCAAGCATTGCGTGATCTCGCGAAAGTGTGATTGACAAATTGTCCAAGGGCCACTCAACTGCAGGTCACAATTTAAGCGATGTGATTTCATTACCCTTATCAACGACAGTATATTTATTGAAGCATAACTAATTTACCCAGAACATGTGTTGGTATTGGTGTGAACATGTATTGATCGGGTGTTAACACGATCCCCAGGCATTGTTGATTATCTAGAATCCTAGTTTATTATTAGCGCTCTCTGGGTTTAACAGTACCAATTGTCACAGAAAAGCGCAGCAGCCTCAATGGCAGCAAAAGGGATCGACTACCTAAGGCTAAATAATAATTGTGACATCACATTGTGGGAACCGCAACCAAGTGTTTTTTTATTGCGGGACATACTTTTGACACCCTGTTTTTCATAGTTCTATTATTTTTTGTGTATTAAATATAGGCTCATTCGAAAGCAAAGACTCTGATGTATTAAAACATATACAGTAATAACATATACAGTAATAAAAACATACTGTTTTTATGAACCAGTAATGAACCATATATGTAATGAATGTACCATGAATGTAATGAAACATATACTGTAATAAAAAAATTATATAATTTATGTGCTTTCAAGGTAACAAGTCAGCACTCACTTATTTTATTGTTCTCCCGGTGGTCCATTTAATGCCTACTGTTTGGGTTTGGCGTTTGGTGAAAGTTGAGACTGATTGGCGTAGGAGTGGCGTGGGAGTGGCAGTAAACTTGCACCAATTATTATACTCCTTTTGTCATTACCTGCTATTTTATCCAATCGAGTTCTAGTTGCAACTTCTGTCACATCAGTTTAGTTTCTGGTGTCACCATGCTAGCTCATACATTAGAGACAGTTGAGAGTTTTATTATAATTTAATAGTTCATCAGAATTTTTGTGGCTCTGCCACCAAGTTTGCTCATTACACCAACTTTAGCATCAGAGATAGAACGATAGAGATAGAAATGAACGTGATGACGGATTTTGTAGTAAAAGCAGTTTAGCAGTTCGTGTTGTAAATGTACACATGTTCGATGTGCTATCTCACTGAAATGACAGAAGTTCTGGGCAATATCAGGCTTACTGCAATGCTATATATAAACAGCATATCAATTAAGTAACTAGGATTTTACTAGTCACAGCAGTTGCACTTTAGGGTTAATCACTCACAGTCAGTCTGTAGGGGTTTGAAGATGTTGGTCACAGTATAGGGTCAATAAAAAGTAGTTTTTCTTTCATCGTTCACATATATGTAATTTATTTTCTGTTATTTAATTAAATTCTTAAAATTCATTGGTTATAAATTAAAGAATGATGCTAAGCATTACTTGTTTATCACTATATACGACTCCATATTACATTATCATTCTTAATATCCCTAGACCTATTAACTATACTAGACTATGCAATCTAATGCATCACAGCTCAGCATTTTGTCCCACTTAATTAGTCACATTCTTTACTATAAATACGAAATAAATAACAAGTAGTTCTATTGAATTAATATTAAATTATTGTATTAATTGCCCAACTTGGGTTAAAATTGCTCTACTGAGTAGTTTAATATATAATCACTTTGGAGTTGTGTGCACTAAAAATGGAGAGAGTTGAAGTACTTGGGTTAAAATTGCGCTACTGAATAGTTCAATATATAATCACTTTGGAGTTGTGTGCACTAGAAATGGAAAGAGTTGAAGTAAACTTGCCCATGGCTACATTGACATTAAAAATGAACTTCTACACCATTTTTGTTGATTCTATCAGAATGAATCAGTATTTTTTACCATTTGCAATTAATTTAGATGTTTTATGTAATCTGAGTGCTAAAATATTTCTAGAACAAAATCGATAAAAAATGATTGTGGTAAAATGCTCAGAAGAAAAATTCGTGAAAAATAACGTCACTAGTAGTTATAGCGGCAATATTTGATAACGGCTTATGGATTTGCTTCTCTATTCTGTAGGTTTCTTTGCAGTTATAGACCTCATAATCAACTTTTTCCTTGATCTGCGTGTTTCAATCGCTATCAAGTTTTATCACGTTTAATCTTCATCCTTTGAACCCTGGTCGTCCTTGTCAATTTTTCTGTGGTCCGCAGTTTTTAAATTTTTATTGAATGTGTCTAAATGTGCTCATAATACCATGATATTTGGTGAAAGACTAGTAAAAAATTTGAGCAACCCACAGTAAATGTCACTAAACAGAAAGAAACAGTATTTCAACATTATTTGTGCTTAAACTATAGAAACTCGTAAAGTTTAAAAGCTCATAAATATATTTACAAAAGAAACATATTCATCAAGCACATATTTATCATCAATACTTTAATCAAAATAACCTGAAAAGCGATAATTAGTGGCATAAAAATCTTCATTTACATCGCAATCATTCATGACCTGCCAATGAACGCGTCGTATCGAATATTTCTTGATACTGTGCTAATAAAATTTATTAATATAATGAAGGAAATCCATGAAGGTGTTTGAAAACTGTTACAAATAGAAGTGAAATTTCTGGTCTAACATTCTGTGCGAGACCTAATTTGATTGATTCACTCTGTTACTTAAAAACAGCTTTTGTAAACAGAGCCATGTGAATGCTCCGTATTCCGGCCGCTAGGGTTTTTGACACACCAAACGCAATGCCGGAGTAACAGCTTTTAGGGTTCAGAGAGTTAATCGCCCTTCTGCAAAAACGAAGTGGCTTATAGTTTGTTGGTGCCTACAGCTTTTCAATAGATCAATGATATCAATTATGATTTCATATCATACATACTATAAATTATTAAAGTAATAAGTAATAAAGATAAAGTGAAAAATTAAACAATAAACGGTTGTTTGCATTTGATTAAGCATTGTTACTGTACCCACATTGTATAAATGTCTGCGATTACAGATGTCTCATGAACCTTGTTGCAGTGTCATAACCCGCCAAGTTTCTTTGGTCTTCCAGTCAGATCTCACTACTGGGTAAAACTTCTTCAAAGCACCAGTTTTTGAATTCTGTCGAGATTGTCTATCGGTTAATGAGTTGTTTCAGCAGTGTTGAATGGATTACATAGCAATAAAACCCAGTGTATTTATCATACGCTATGTTTTCATGACACAATTGATCTAAAAATTTGAGCAAATCCGCAAGTTAACAGCGTAAAGGAAACAGCATAAATCCGCAAGCTAAGAGAGTTTGGTGATTCGCAAATTTTTGTCGAATCCATATTGCTTGCAAATAATGGAAACGGCAATTGTGTATCATGCGTATTGAAATATCAATGGCTATTCCATTCTATACATTTTCATGCCACAGTCATTTTTATTTCGATTTGAGCAGTCTCAATGAGCAAATGTTCCTGTTAATGCAAATGTTGCTGCTAAGCTTAGTGTGACAAACTGCGTAGGTATTTATTGATTCAATAATTAGGTGAATACTTCACCTTTGGTGTCAAGCGCTGGTGTTAAATGCGCATCATGCAGGTGTTCAATGAAATGCTAAATTACGAAGTAACTCAATTAAATATATAGTAAAAATGTAACAAAAAACCACCAGTGGAAAAACTATTTATGAATCAGTAGGTCTCTGTAATTGAAAAACTCCAGAGCAAACAGAAAATGTTAATAAGTGAATGGGAGTTTAAGGAAACACGGGAAATTGATGGTCAGACAATCAGGATAGTTGTATGGAATTTTAATCATTGTGTATCCGGGCTGTATTGTCTATAGCAAAAGTGGTCAGGAGACTGTCAATTAGTAGTTGCCAGAGGGCCGAAGGCCTGACTCGGCTATGTGGAGAGGGTCTGGGAGGTGAGCTGAAGCGCCCTCCTAGAGAAGGAGGGTTGGGGGCCCTCCCCCGACAAAATTTTGAGAATTAAGAGCAAAATTAGAGCATTTTAAAATGTATCTTGTATTATTTAAGGTGGATATCCAGGTCCTGACAAGGTGAGCCATTTCAAGTCTTGCAAAGAGAGCTAGCTACAGAGTTACATGGTTTTGAGTTGAAACCATATAGGGGTAACGGGGGCACAGTGGGTCGTTTTTTACCTTACTCAAAATTTCCCTGCTCATAGTTGATCAACTAAGTTTAAATTGATATGAAAACAAAAGAAATATGTTCTCTAACATATCTGAAAGCCTTCTGGCTCTATGCCAATCCTTGTAAAAAATATTGCGTATTACATAAGATAAAAATTTTGGACCACTGTGCCCCATGGCTGGGGTACAGTGGTCCATGACATGGGGCACGCTGGACATCACTTATATTCCGTCATAATGTTATCAAATCACAATGATTTTAATGTGATTATTTATCTTTGTGAGTTATATGAAACTTTATCTATTTTTACTGGATAACAAGCAAGCGTGAGACAAGAAAAATCGATGTATTCAGCTAAATGTCACTCTCTTTGTCTTTTCAAGTACCCGTTTATTCGGTCTTCCCCAGCACATTCGTTCTCATCCTATCTGGGAAGATAGCTACAATGGTTTTGTTTAGCATAGGCCAGTGCTAACTTTCTTAGTTGTTTCTCTGTCAGCCCTCAATGATGCCTTAAAGCTGTGAGCAGGTATTCTTTCAGTAAAAATTCTTGATGAACTGTAAAAACTGTTCTATTTGCTTCTTTTTGGAAATGGACTCAACATTATTTACTCCTTTGTATTTTGCCTTATTTACATAACGAGTCATAATAATTCTCAATATCTTCAGGTTCTCAGCGACCCTGTGCGCTGCTAGGCCTTCCTCAAGCACCATCTTTATGGCAGTGCTAATTTCAGCAGCAAGGGTTCAATTTTTATCATGGCTGTCAGCCATTTTCTTATATGTATGCACTATCTCTCTCTTTTTTCAATAGCACTATCAATCTTGATGCTTTTATTTAAAAATAACATATATAAACCAATGCCTTTTAAAACCTGTCTCAAATATGAGGGAAAGTAAGTTTGAGCAACTAAACTTAGTGGGTTGAGGAGATTATTATTGGTACAAATAGTGCTGGAGATCTGAGGGGAAAGCGTTTCAAATTTATCCTATTTGTATTTTAGCTTAAAATTGCCTTTTTATTACCCTTGTTTTGGTGTAGGAGCATTGAGAATAAAGCGGGGTATAGTAAACCATGTTCACTGTGCCCCACTTCAAATTGTTCACTGTGCCCCAACCATACCATGTGAGAAAAATTGAGCTGAAATTTTCACAGCTTCCATCCATTGTTTATGTTGAATATTGAAAAAAGAAGAGAACATTTATGCCTATCTCTGTTCACATTAAGAGATACATACCTATGACGGTGTAATGTATATGTTCATTTTTAGCTTGAATGTCATACATTACTTTTACTATGAAAAATTACATTTTGCTTACCTGAGATTTTCCTTTTTTAGCTATCTATTACCAAATAATAAAAGTAAACCCCTGCCATCATTTCCTATTAACTATAATTGGTGTGACAACACTCAACTAATTGTATCTCTGAAAAAAGAGGGGTGTTCACTGTGCCCCTATGTCCACTGTGCCCCCGTTACCCCTACATGTATATGTACATGTATATTTACATTTATATTCATAAATATACATACATTTACCTGTGTACATAGAAGATTGATTGTTATAGCTTGACACTTGTCTTTTAAAAACTAAATTGAAGAGCACCTGTTTCCGTTACAAAAATAAGTTTAAATAATATATTACATGCACCAGGAAAAGACAACAAATAAATTACTTGGCCTGCTTAAAACTTACTATGTTTAAATTATGGCCACCTAAGAATACAATGAGCAACAAACTTGGCCTGCAAACACAAACATACATGTACATGTGTACATAGAAGATTGATTGTTATAGCTTGACACTTGTCTTTTAAAAAGCTCTTCTGTCAATGTGTCCATGGCAGAAATCTTTCACAACTGATTCTGTATCTATTTCAGCATCTTTATATATGTGTAATATTAGAAGATTATTTAGACAGCCTGCCCCATGTTGTTCTTCATCGATGTTTGGATTTGCTTCAATACAGAAAAGTATCTCTCGCCCACTGCATTGGTGGTAGGCAAAACCAATACTAGATTAGTGAGCCTCTCCACTTCATTGCTAGTAGCACTAGAGCGCAACGTTGCATTGGAGCGCTAGGTAATTAGTTGTTGGAAATTCCAAGTGAATGAGCTTAGACCGAAATTCTTACTAATTAGTCGCAGGAGATCACTAAAAAGTTGAGCGGCTCAGCTTCTCAGCAGCCTCAGGGAATACGGGCCTGTGAATTTTAGAGCCACGTAATGACTTCCACAATGTACACTATGCCAGTTTCGCAATTTTTGAGATTTTGACAGAAGAAAAGTGCTCCGGATGTTTTCGGAATCTTCTAATAGGACAATACAGTACTGCTGTGTATAGATGCGGCCATAGCTATTCCCTACATTTGCAATTTACGACAATTGAATTGCATCTGTCTGCATAAGATAAATTTTAAACACGTTTGGTAATAAAACAAACTTTTAGTTCATATTGTTTGACTCAAAATTTTAAACAGAACTTGCCATTTATTTTGCTCATAGAGCGTTTTCAGGCAAATTTCAGCAATATTGTTGATTTTCTCATCACCACTTTTACAGTTATTTTTACACATCGTCTTCATTATGCAAGTTGTATCATTCGTATCCATTTAGTTGTTCTTGTGTATCGCAAAATATCAATAAAATATACAAATATACTCATACAATCTATGAAAAGGGTAATGGTTCAGTTACAAAACTTACTATCATATATGATGAAAACAGGCAAAATAAACATAATATATCTTTCTCCACTCAAAGACACGACATTAGACAGCACTGTTCATAGTGAAAAGCGCTTTTGAAAGATTTAATTTTGTTATATATAGCTTATACAATGTCATTACCTCAATTTAATGATTTCAATTTTGGCGAAAACAATTTAATTATGCACTACGCGGCATAATCATTTTATTGGAGTGGTAGTAGTAGACTTCCTTCACTCTAAACCACAACTGCCACAACCTCAAGTAGAACTTTTATCAAAAAGCAAATCAACTATGATGATCACTATGGTTACACTATTTTGCATATTTGTGATTCAATAAAAAAATTGCAAACAGTTTTGAGATAAATTTGCATTTTTCCTCTAAAATGATGACATTTAACCACTTAAGTTATTAGTAAAAACCATCAGCTGTAAAATAATGTTGTTAATATAAGCAAATCAGGTTTAGGATGTCAATTACTTGAGTTCAAATGAGTTTAGAGTTTTTTTTCACATCAAATCATAGAAATGGTAAAATCAGAACGTATTTGGTGCTATGTCGATGCTTTGCAAAATTTGTGCAAAGGTATTTGCAGAGGAGATTATTAATCGACATCACAGAGGTGCTCATTGCCAATGGATTTAAATTGATAACACAGCTATGGTCTCCCCAGTGAAGGTACAAAAATTCAGTTCATTTCATCAAACTACTGTGCGAGTATAAAGTGTTGCAAAAATAAGCTTTGCTAACGTTGTCATAACGCTGTTAAAAATCCTTGAATTGAATGTGTCAGCAATGTTCCATGACACTGACCAAAATATTTGCGCATAAATGTCCAGGTAACATTAGCATGCAATGTAACTGAAACGTTATGGTGCAACATCCTTTTTACTTTCTAATGAATCTCTAGGCAATGTTACAAAAAGTTACTTTGGAATGTTGGGAGTGCGAAAATTCATATAACATCGGCTTACAATGTAAAGGTATCATTAAGGTGCAACATACTGTAAAGGTTTGATGTGACCTTCACTTTCCTCCACTAGTACAAGACTCGGTGCATGAGTTTATACATATATTTTATGCTTAGTTCATAAGTTGTACAAGAATGCTTAAGTAACAGGCAATGAACAGTCCCAGAACAGCTCGGCTCTTTAGCACAAATGTTCAGGCTTTTATAGTGGGTAGGCCCCGCCTCTCATTCTGATTGGCTGAGCTTGATCCGGCTCGGCTTTGGCTTGGCTCTACTCGGCTCAGCTTGGCTTGGCTCTACTTGGCTCAACTTGGCTTGGCTCTGACTGGCTTAACTCTCACATCTTTATTCTGCCTGACTGAGCACAGCCCAGCTCGGCCTAGCTCAGCCCGAGCTCAGTTCTCAGTAGATCACGCTCCACAACAATACTTTTTACCTGCAACTAAATGTCTCAGTAATGTTACATGAAAGTTATTTTTTATTGTTTAAGAAAAGTCAATGTTATATGGATGCAAATATTTATATAGCATTGACTGGCGATGTGTAAGGAACATTATGGAACAACATAATCTCCATTCCCAAACTAATGTTACAATTTTTGACAATGCTTCTTCTATACTGTTGTTTTATAACATATTCATTGTAACATTTTACAAGCCAAGTAGGATAGACAAGTTTTAAATAATTTTAAATACAAAGACAAATAGAGGTCTTAAAAAAATTCAAGTTTTGCATCTTATGAGATGTATCATAGTGCTAAAATGATTTGGTTACACTAAAAGATGTTTGGCACACGAACATGTTTTTAATAGCGTAATAGATCATGATAAACACTACACAAGCAGTTTTTATAGCTATGTTTTGAATGTGTTCTATATAATTACTCTGTTATAATATCATGCTACTATTTGTGCATTTACCACTAGTATTATAGCCTGAAGAAAGAATGTTGCAGGAAGGTTATGCTTGGTACGTTATAGTAATGTTGTATGCAATTTATCAGTGAAGTATTCTGTGAAACATTTTTCAAAGTAGAATGTTTGAAAGTATCTACTCATCTACATCCCACTAATGTTGTGTCTTCATGTTCTTGAGATGTTAGGTAGTATCTGCAAGGCAACATAATGAAGCGAATTATGGAATTTTATGTAAAATTCTTCCAATATCGAAAAACTGTTGTGCAAGATCATTTGCTAACGTTCCAGCAGCATATTTTCTGCAACTTTGCTAAAAAGTTAAAAAATTTTTATCTATTATCTTGTCAAAGCAGTGCAGGAGAGAGAGGGAGAGAGAGGGAGAGAGAGGGAGAAAGAGGGAGAGAGAGGGAGAGAGAGAGAGGGAGAGAGAGAGAAAGAGGCAGAGAGAGGGAGAGAGAGGGAGAGAGAGGGAGAGAGAGGGAGAGAGAGGGAGAGAGAGGGAGAGAGAGGGAGAGAGAGGGAGAGAGAGAGGGAGAGAGAGGGAGAGAGAGGGAGAGAGAGGGAGAGAGAGGGAGAGAGAGGGAGAGAGGGAGAGAGAGGGAGAGAGAGGGAGAGAGAGGGAGAAGGAGGGAGAGAGAGGGAGAGAGGGAGAGAGAGGGAGAGAGAGGGAGAGAGAGGGAGAGAGAGGGAGAGGGAGGGAGAGAGAGGGAGAGAGGGAGAGAGAGAGGGAGAGAGAGGGAGAGAGAGAGGGAGGGAGAGGGAGGGAGAGGGAGGGAGAGAGAGGGAGAGAGAGGGAGAGAGAGGGAGAGAGAGAGGGAGAGAGAGGGAGAGAGAGGGAGGGAGAGGGAGGGAGAGGGCGAGAGAGGGCGAGAGAGGGAGAGAGAGGGAGAGAGAGGGAGAGAGAGGGAGAGAGAGGGAGAGAGAGGGAGAGAGAGGGAGAGAGAGGGAGGGAGGAAGAGAGAGGGAGAGAGAGAGAGATACTGTGAGAGCGATTAGCAGCATCTTATTTCAACGTCTTATATTTCACCAGAAGCAAGGTTACCACTTTAATGGTGCACGGTATTTATAGTTCTCGATTAATCTTCTCATCATCTTACCAACCTTTCATTTGGTAATCTTATAGTATCAGTGTTTCATCTTTTCACTTTTTAGTATTATAATGGTTTATCATTATGTCATCTTGCCTCTTATCCTTTATTTTCTCACATTTTGTTGCCTGAACTAGTATGCATTCTCGTAGTGATGCCAACCACAAACTAAATTTGGCCGTATTTATTTTTGTATTCACAGCATGCCACATTACATTGATTTACATTTCATTCAAACAATACAGACACGGTTAACAAAAACAACATTGTATAAGTTTATTTTTTGTTATGTCAGATACTGAACTTTCTCTAGCATTGGCTCCATCTTTTTGGTGCGTCCTTCACAGCATAGATTATGACCAAGCAAGGTTTCACTAACGCGTGTCTCAAAGTTACATGTACCTTTGCCACACCAATAAGCACCACACTTGGGGCATTCCATTACTTCCCAGTTGCTGCGTCTTTTATATTCTCCACAGTGAATGCACTGATTAGGATTTGCTTGGTAGAAATGAGAATTATTGATGTGAATGACCAACTCTGCCTCTTCTTCAATCTCATGAGTGCAGTCACCAACTAAGCACCAGTTTCGTGAGCATTCAACGCACCTACCAGCTATAATGCCAAAGTCTCGTTTTTTTTCATTGCCACAGCTGCACTGCTTCACATAAGTTTCTGAGAAGCAAGGATCTATCAAAAGGCTGCTTGAACCATGAGTGATTGGTTCAAATTGATGTAAAGAGGTCATCATGGTCGTTCTAGATACACTTCCTTCATCTTTTGTATGTTTCAGAATAGAGCCCTAAATGGAGCGCAAAATTATTTACATAGATTTCTCTCCCAACCAAGAAAACCACCCTTACACAAAGTTTAAGGTTGCAACAAAGTTAGTTAAATTAAACTAGGAAATTAAAAAATATGTTTTCATGATACATGAGTCAAAATTAAAATACTTACCCAATAAAAAACCTTCAAACACTGTATTAAAACTTACCCAACCATTTTTCAGACGAATCCACTCTTCTATAGTATCACCATCAGTTCCAACTAATGATTTTGCAAATTGTTTCACCATCCAGTCAAAAATGGTACAAGCTCCCGTTTTGTTTCCATGTGAGAGGGAAGACTCAATTTCCTTCACACAAAACTCTGCAAACTGAAAATATAGCACTTAGCATATTATTTTGGATAACCTAATTGTCTAGGTGGCTTTTGTTTTGATTGACTCTGATGATTTTTAATCTGGCAAAAACACTTCATGAATAAAACTGTAAACATGTTGTTTACAGTTAACAACAGATAACAGATAACAATGACTAACAGAAAACATAAACAAAGAGATGGATTCAAAAGACACTCACTGACACATTTTGGGCTTGTAAAATGGTCATAATTGAATTCCGTAAAAGAGTGTTATCAAACCATTTGGACACCAGTGAAATTAATAATGCAATGATAGGTATAGATAGACCCACATATATGCAGTGTTATTTATAATAACTTTGTTATGGCGTATTTATGAATTGGTCTATAATAGTTTTTCAAAACAATTTTGCATAGCTGAAAGCTACCACAATGTCCATTATCAAGAGTTCTACAAGAAATTAAATGAAAAAATTATGTACAAGTATTCAAGTTTCCCATCAAATCTACTTGATGGGGAATCTTTCTATTATTAAGAACTGGTATGCCGACATACCCATATGCCATAAGACACCATACGACCATCATGTGTAATAAGTATGTCTACAATTATTCTTAAATACAGTAAGACCTTCAAGTAGTACAGCTGGTGGTGTGGTTGCTGCTGTAGCAGAATATCCTAATTAAATCTCCATGTGATGCATCTTTGGGAGCACTCTAAATGCAGCTTTGAACAAACAGACCGACAGGACCATATTTTGTAGTAAATATATACATGTAGCTAAAAAGCTAAATGAAAGCAACCATGTTTTGATAGTTGCCTAGCATTTGCAGCTGCCCCAACTTGCAACCAGGGAATACAGGCCTGATTAAAATGACAGTTTTTATTTTTTACCCATATAGGATTGTCTGTTAGCTCTTTCTAGACTTGAACTTAACATTTATAAAACCAAACCACGTAATTCCAAACAAAGTTTTGAACATAGATATAGTTTCTCACAGCTGTAATCTTGCTCCATGTTATTTCATCACTAAAAATCTTTTCCGCAACTTTGTTGTACCAATCTCCAAAGTCCAAGTTTGACCCTGATAGGTTACACAATGACTTTAGTAAAACAACAACTTCTGTAGTTTCACCTACAATGTAAATAACAAGACATTCGATATTACCATTTTTTTAGAATGTAAACCATTATTTCAGTTTAAATGGTACTGATGACTGTTGGAATATTCTTACATAAACTAGAGACTGAAGTACTTAATATGAATGCATACTGAAAAGGTTGAGGTTAGCAACCACGTTTGAAAAAGAAAAATGCAATTAGCAAACACTTGAGGCAAATATTAATGTCCATGTGTATGCAAATAAAGCATATATAAAGTATATAGATTTATGTATTCAGGCAGTTAAAAGTAGATTCATATATCTAGATATGAAGATATATGAATCAACCATTAACTGTTTAGATATATTAGCCTACCATTAACTGTTTAGATATATGAGTCTACCATTAACTGTTTAGATATATGAGTCTACCATTAACGGTTTAGGTATTTGGGTCTACCATTAACTGTGTTGATGTATGAATCTACTATTAACTATTCCCTTAGAAGTATGAGGCTACCATTAATTACACTGTTAGAGGTATGAGTTTACCATGAACTGGGTAGAGACATGATTCCATAATTAACTAAATGGAAATATTGCAATAAAAGTTAGCGCAATATTTAACTTTGCCGCACTAGGAGCGTTTACTAGTTATTTAGCCACACTGGAGTTCTAGAATAACTCATTGTAAAAGCTTCAAAGAGCAGATTTTAGACAATTAATTACTCAGGGCAATACATTTAATGCACAAAATATCACAAAGACTTTGGTTGCTTGCTGGTGAGCCGTGATGTTTTACAGTAACAGTAACTCTAAGTTCTAGTTAGGACTAAATTGATAATTGCTCGGCCTGTGTCCTAGCTAGCTCGTTCTCTGGTCATGCCACTTATTAGAGCCAGTTCGGCTAGCACTAACTGATTCTTACCGCACACTATGCTTATTTTATCGTAGCTGCCATTTTTATGAGCTAGTCACACACAGGCCCTGGAAGCCTACCAAACACTCATTTGCTTGAAATGTTAAAAATGCAACCGGCTTCTGGCGAGAATTTAACGGGCACCCTTCCAACCTTCCAGGATGAAAGCAATTTGTGAAGTGTGGCCTGTTCAAAAATAATGCAATAATCTGACCTTCATTGTTGCACTATTGGAGATTGGTCATCTCCCCATTTTGCAAAGAAGTCAAGTCACACAGTCGGAGAAATTCTAGCTACATGGGTACCTGGCTTCCCTATTGTTGAGTTTTCCTGGGTTGAGTGTGAGTCAGCCCTGCCATTTTCACAGCCTGCATTTATAAGCCTTTTCCAGAAGAGTCTGTTATGCTATCCCTTACCTCTTTTGTTCTTTCAGGTAAAGACTGCTCTTACAGTCATTGAGACAGAAACCTGTCTTGCCTGGTTGTTGATAGTTTCTGACTGATCTTGCGTCACTCCTGATGTTCTAAGGAAGATGTCTGACCCAATTTTTTAGCCGAGTTTAGTCCGGGTAGGGCTAAAGTGGGATTTCTAGCCAACATGGCAATGCTTGCAACTTTTTTTCATTTATTACATATTTTGTATACAATGCAGGCATAATTTATAGAATCTATAGTAGCTGTAAAATAACCGGCCTGGAGTTTCGACAAAAACTAATTAAATAAATATTTGAATACACTGAATCTTGTCCCAAGAATACAATTTCTCGCGCTTCAACTTCCTCCACTCATAAACTGGTTTTAAATAATTTGAAAAAAATTAAAGAAGTAAACTTTTAAATTGTAGGCACTACAGTGCATTGTATAGGCTCGCTAATGAGAAAATCTAGTCTGAACTGAAAGTAAATGTAAATGCAGTGCGTATGGAGTTCGTCTATATATGCCAAGTTTTGAGCCATACCATGATATGTAAATTTATTTGCAAGTTCATTATTTAGTTTCTACAAATGGAATGGTTCATTGCTTGTGTTTTGAATTGCTAGCTCTTGTATACTCATATGAAAACTTTTTATTAACTACTACACTATAACAGCCAAATTTCAGGCATTGAACAAGTATTAAAGCAGCTTATAAAATAGGCAGGTATTGTAGTTGCTATTGGCTAATTTGAGTAAGCTAATGTCCATAATGCTGAACTACTAATAAGAGCCGTGAGAGCAAGCTTTAGTGACGTTGCTTAAAACACAGTCATGTATGCATATTTTAACCCAGGTAATAACTGTCTGCCCAGTGAAGCTGTAATATCTCATGTAGCTTAATGGGTGTTTTGAGGTAATGGTAGGTTTTAAGATCAAATCCTCCGCAATACAGATTTTTCATTGCTAGATTATATTTGCTATAACTGGACACAGGGCATACATAAACAAACACTGAGATCTATATACATATAGAGTTACAGATGTGTAGCAATTTGATGTGTACCACGCTCTGCCCTTTTCAGGGCAATTATCTAATCAAAGAGTGCATCTCTCATATTTCCCTGCTATTTAGCAGTCCATGTCTTTCTGCTTCTGCTAGAATAAATGTTGCTTCCTTTTGTTTTGTACTGGTTTACCAAATGTTTGAACACCTTTTCATAATTTAAATTTTATCGCATACAACCAGCCAATATTTGCTGTAAACTGCAGCAAATATATGAATCTGTGAAATGTGTGTTTGTGCAACAATGTTACTTATATTTATTGCTAAAAAATACACCAAAATTTGACATAGCACCAAAATTCATAACTTCAAATATTTAGAGCTTAGGCTATCAAGTTTTAGCAGCTTGTTGAACAAAAAGATTCTCAGTTTGTTGTGAAGTTTCACAGATTTTCGAAGCATATTTATCAATGGCCTTATGGCAACTTGTGTGTAAGTTATGGGAGTGTTTCAGAAGTTATATTAGGTTTCTCTCTAGCACTGCTCATTGGCTTGGCATTATGAGCATTTCGAAAACATGTGCAAGCTCATAACTCTGTTTCAATGCAATTAGACGACCATTTTTGTAAACTCCTGCAAACATACGAATCCTTGCAATCACCACTCAGACGTTGTCACATAACTTCTTTTTTTTTAAAAAATGGGTAATGGGGTATCTTTGGTCAGTAAAAGGCGCATACAACGCATGCACAACGCACATACAAGGCACTAGAAACACACAAACATTGTGGATACAACACGCATACAGTACCATCGCAATGAAAAGAAAAAAACGAGCTAAAGAGCTCAGGGTTGCTATTAACAATGGAGTTACAATGTTTTAGACCTCTTTGTTTTAAAACACACAACAAGTAGAATAATTTGTGTAATGTTTTAGACCTGTTTTATTACCAGACTATAAATATAAATAATTCTTTGTTATTGCATTGTTATTTACTTGTGTCGGCATTGTATTCGGCGATGTATGTGCGTTGCTAGTGCTTTGTATGTGTGTTGCATGTGTGTTTTACCGACCTAAAATGCACCGTTACCGAAAAGTATGTCTATTAGGTGTGTATTAAAATAAGGAATTGATAGCTTCAACATGGTTGACAATCTATCAAGGTTATTAAAAATGTCATGGAAGTTGTATATATATAATATATATATAATATATATAAATATATATAATATATATATATTATATATACAACATATATATAAATATATACATGTATAAAATGGTTGACGAAATGGTTGCCGATCTATCACAGTTAACTAAAATGGCACGGAATTTGAATATATATATATATATATATAAAAGTTATATTGATACACATTAGTAAAAAGAGTGCTCAATGTTTAGAGTAAAAACAGAGCTGATATAAAACTATGTGTACTAAAAAAACCTCTTTTTTTAGTACACATAGTTTTATATATATATATATATATATATATATATTCAAATTGTATAAGAAACCAAAGTTAAGAAAGTATAAGAAAGTATAAGAAACCAACTTTGTGCAAAGCTCATCACTTCTGTGATTTGAGCACTCTGGTGCCAGCACATTGACTTTCTTAAAGTCTGTGAGGCAACCAAGTTGTTTCATGGCAAGAAGTCAACTCTCATTGGTAATGGGATTTGTGTCCCTTGCCTAAGCTCTGAGCTGCACTGATGAGGCTTCAATAGCCGAAACAGTACTGTCTGTAGCATGAGTATATGCTCCCTCACTTCGGTTTGGTTGAGCACTCTGTGAGAGGTGCGGCACTATTAGCCTTTGTGCAAAGCTCATCACTTCTGTGATTTGAGCACTCTGGTGCCAGCACATTGACTTTCTTAAAGTCTGTGAGGCAACCAAGTTGTTTCATGGCAAGAAGTCAACTCTCATTGGTAATGGGATTTGTGTCCCTTGCCTAAGCTCTGAGCTGCACTGATGAGGCTTCAATAGCCAAAACAGTACTGTCTGTAGCATGAGTATATATATATATATATATATATATATATATATAACTTCTCAAATTAGATTTGAAACGTAGCCTAGCTCGACGCATTTACAAAAAATGATGATCTATCTATTCCATCTGTTAAATATATATAAATATATATATATATATATATATATACATATATATACATATATACATGTATATACAACATATATATATATTATATATAGAACATATTTATATATATAAATATATATTTAACAGTTATATTTATACACATTAGTAAAAGAAGTGCTCAACGTTTTGAGTAAACACAGGGCTGATATAAAACTATGTGTACTAAAAAACTATAAGTTTTGTTAAAACATTTTATTTCTTAAAGTTTCGAAACTTTAGGTAATAAAATTTTCTAACAAAACTTATAGTTTTTTAGTACACTTGAGTTTTAAATATATATTTATATATATACACTTTTATATAAATTTATATTTATATAAATGTACATATATATTTATATATGTATATATATATATATATATATATATATATATATATATATATATATATATATATATATATATATATATATATATATTTATATATATTTAACAGATGGAATAGATAGATCATCATTTTTTGTAAATGCGTCGAGCTAGGCTACGATTCAAATCTAATTTGAGAAGTTGCCCTTATTGGACACTCTATGTTATATTGAACTTAGGCTATAGGATGTATACATTACAGGAATGCTTTCTTTAATGATTTTTAGTATTCTTTCTAGCTGCTTATGCACCTAAAACTTTTCCAATTCTGTTCATCAGGATATTACTGAGTGTTGAATTTGAAAACCTCAAAGTTTTCATTAAAAGTCAAGATATTTTTTGCTCATTTCTGTGTTAGTTTTGAAAAAAAGATTACGTAGGATTTACCAGCCAATCATGATAAAGCATCAGAAGTAAATATCAAGCACTTTTGGTACATACACAAAAATTCATCACTCGAGTCAGCTGTAGTGTCACTGTTGACAGATTCGGCAGCAAATTATTTTGATATTATTCTAGTATACTTCAGCCTATAAACAACCCATACGGCTTCCCTTTATGATATGCATAGTGTTGGTAGAATACTATCTAGCTAGCCTTATTCTATTGTATTGATAGAACTTTATGACTTTCTAATTTATAACTTTAGTTATCAGAATTTAGCTTGTCTGCTAGTATTCTGCTGGTAAAATCTTAAAATTTATAGGTTGATGTCATTTGCAATTTGAGTCTCTTTATTCAATTGAACTTTATTATTGCTAGGTATTAGCTTCCCTTGTTGTATTCAGCAAGTATGATTTACAAGTATGATACCAGTAACAGAAATACCAAATGGCAAGCAAAAACCACAGGATATTGATTCCAACTAATCCGCAGCATGACATTTCATTTGTTTACAAGTGTGGGGGACGCTGGGCCATGTCTTTCTAGTACTTGTATATATTTTTATATGTCTATATGCTGTATGTTGTGTTTGCTCTTTTAATTATATTTTTAATAACTTGCTTGTAATACTACAATACTATTATGGTTTGCTTTATTTCATGCTGTATTGCTTTTGTAATGTATTATAACCATGCAAAAGCATTAGCAGTTTTATTTATTCCCTTGTTAGTCAGTTTTTTCTTCCTCGGTTTCATAATCCGGAACAGGTAAATAATTGTATACAAAGGGAGTACGCTCCATAAGAGTGCCGATCAGTAGTCACAAGCACCTCGACTAAAATATTTTTCTTCCTAAATAGAAGTAATTTTCTTCCTAAATACCGTGCTTTTTGGTAAAATATTTAAATGAACCATGACATATGTTTTTGTCATTAGGCAGGAAGCATTTAACGGCAAAACATTCCTGGCTGCCTTGCTCAGTTAAACCGGGTCACTGAGTCAGTGCTCAGTCAGCCACATCTGTGTAAGCATCCACCATTACTGCTTGCACACTTTGAACTATCTTATTTATACATACTATTCATTTTACAATGTAGCAATTGCTTACTACAGCAGTAGCCGGTCATCCAGACTTATACTACTATACAATTTGTATAAGTACATAAAATAATGCTTGTTTTGTTCATGTGTTTTAATTCTGTTTTGTGAAGAACGCATTTTATCATGTATGTACATGCATGTAGTATTTTAAATTAGTATCTGTATTTCAAAGTTTGCTTTTGTTCCTTTTAGCTTTTGCTACAGAATCTATGTTATATGTGACCAATGTAGCACTGGTTTATCTATGTGTTTCTTGGCTTTAAGGAAGCCAAATCTTGCGTGAATTTGTACGCATGTATTACTGTTATATTATTTTACTGTTTGCTTTATTATTATTATGGCATTATTTGTCACATCATATTTGCATGGCGATTTTTAAACCATTCTTATGCAATTATGTATTTCTAGTCATGTAATATTGTATTATTCAATGTTTATTTCTGTTACTTTATATAGTACAAGTAAATGAGTAAATAGCTTATGAGTAGACAATACAGCAAAGCAAACAAATTATGTATGCTACTCATCAAGTGGTCCGTTAGCAAGTGCTTTCTTGGAAGTGATACCAGTACATACCTATGTTCTACATCTAGTTGTATTCACCTTGAATTCTACTTTTACTTCTATAGATCATCTTTATATACATGAGTTGGAGGTGAGTCAAGGTCTAACTGATACATTAGCAGTTTCAGGCCCAAACCCCCTCATCACACCATATGATATCCAATCAGTCATGGCTTAATTTGTACCAGCCTTCTATAATTAGCCTGGCATGACTAATTTTGTGCCTGCTTTTACCTGTCAGTCAAAAATAATTCTTTTATTATTAGGGTTGTAATCAGTATTAAGAAAAAATAAACTATTTAGAATAAGTAAAAAGTGGGATATAGTTCCATAGTCTGTGGCTTATTTCTACTGTAACACTTGTGATATTTATTAAATGCTATCAGGACCTCTTCTTTGCTGTATATCTATGCAGAGGTTCAAGGTCCTTGTTTAATCGTCATGTCAACATATAATTGAGTACATGCAACAGCGACGGCTCGGTTGATGAGATTTGTCAGTATCAACTGTTTGTGCCATGGCTGCTTCCAACCCGTTTTAACCAATGTGTTAAAATATTTTTTACCATTTTTGCACATACAAAAGCTGTTATCTTTTAATCCATATTGCTTCTTATGTTACCAGCTGTTTTAACTCATAAGAATTAGTTAACTTTAGGATTCTATCAGCCTACACCAGGTAATTCAATATATGTGTCATTCAACTCCAGGAGCTCTACTATTATAGTGATACAGTTTCTATTGATCTTTACTGGTGTGATGTCAGTCTATGCCTGTGTTTTACTGATATTCTAATGTACCAGCCTATTACCAGTCTAATTTATACCAAGAACTGTTGTTCCTAGAGACCTCACTGGCAGTAAGTAGGCGACTTGACTCTCTACACATTGTTTACAACTGCTGCCTGAGATCTCTGGTAATGATTAATGAGTGTAGGCTGCTATTATTACTTAGTTGTCATCCAACAAGATTGCACTCTAATTATGTACCTTCTTGCATGGACAGCTCATAAGTATTATTAGATGAATTCATACCTTAATTGCTCAACTGAGCTCATAATTGGAAGTTGTCTTGCCTTGGCACCAGCTTTGAACCATAAAAAGAGTTGCTATTTGTAGTGAAATGCCACAAGGGATGAAAATTGTCTAAATTGTCCTTTTTATGTCAATATTTGTCATATTTGATGACAATTTCACAAAATTTAAATTCATGTAATTTTTCAACTACTGTATGAAATTTTGGTTCGTTCTGACTAAAGTACTTCATGTCGAAAAAATTTTGCCAACGTATACTTGGGATACTTGGTGTAAAAGTAAAATTTTCTCATGAAGCATTACTCAAAACTTTTCGGAGTCCTAGCAAGTTCGGTACAATAATCAATACTTTTTGTAAACCAAATTCGTGTTAAATAATTTTTAGTTCAATGATACAGGCTGCGATTGAAAAAACAATATTTTTTGCAGTCGGCACTTATTATCTATTTTAAAATTAAGTTATCAAAAATATGAATAAAGACAACTGAAATAACTTATGATATTGTCATTAAAAGAACTATAAAAAGTGAACATAGATGTGTGTTATTCTCTTTAAAATTAACAGTTATTCTCAAGTTTATAAAAAATTTTTAGTGGTGTTGTTAATTTATCTGGTGTCTCTATATTTATTACTAATTATTGTTGCTACATTATTTCATTTCATTTACATTTTGTATAACAGCAGTTGTTAACCAAATGATAGAACTTGATGAATTAATCTGAATAATTTTAAATTTATAATCTAGTTCGGTTTCACGGTGTTATTGGAGCAATAAAGTAATTATCAAGGGCTACCATATAACATCAGTTGTCTCCTTCACCTATTTTCCTTAACTCTGAGTTGGACAGTTTGTCTAAAATTGTACAATAATACTGTAAACGTTTTCACGATTTTATAAAATTATACCAACTACTAAAGTGTTAGCCCGAATAATGGTGAAGTACTGTTTTTATTCGTTTAATGAATTTTGCTGTGGGTTGTCCAACCATTTTACTAATGTCTAACTAAATATCATTGTATTGTGAGTATATTTAGATATATTTAATACAAGTTTAAAACCTTGGATCATTGGACAAATGGCTCATGGTTACCGACACACATTGACAAAAATGGCCAAGGTGTAAAGGGTGAACTTGGCACATTGCCAATGGCTAATTTGAGTAAGCTAGTATCCATATCGCTGAACTTTCTAATAAGAGCTGTGAAAACAGGGTTTAGTGATGCAGCGTAATGAAGAGTGCTACATGTAGGTGTATTTTAATCCAGATAGAAGCTCATATTGCCTGACGAGTCCATTGCGCCTTGCATAATTTTATAGGTTAGGTTACTGCTTGGTGAACAGGAGGTTCCAAGATCAAATCTTCTGTGATAAGGATTAGTCATCCCTACATACAAATCAGTTATAGCTGGACAGACCAAATAATAGATGACAAACTTTGAGGTTTATATATTCAGAATGAATTCTCTTTAAAAAGATGATTACTAAAATAAGAGCTCTTCTCCAACCTTGACATACATACGCAAAGTGCTCAAGAAACACAGCTGTACAAGCATACAATCAGTTTCAACAGCCATCTAAAGAATGCCATGATGTATTTATTTTCTTTTAACAAAAATTTTGTTGGGAGTTTTCTGTGTCACCGGTATAATCTATCTGAAGAAAAAAATTGTAGTTGTTCACCCTTCTTGTCCTTCACAAATTTAATCTTTGTTAGGTGTCAGCTAATTATTTAGGTAGATAACGAGTCTGCAGTCTTTTGAAAATCAGTCATTGCAACAAAATACGTTAATTGCTGCCATGTCTTACGCTTATTTTTAAATATTTGGAACAATTTAAAAAGGTCTTATGAAAGTAGCAGAACCATCAACTATCTTATGGAAACTTGTCCATGTATACCAGGTCTAGTATTGGATTTTGCTTTTCAACACTCTATTTCTTATCATACTTGGTCATCTTCTGGAAGTTGATTAAATTTTGTATGTAGTTTCACCTTCAGCGAGTTTTACTAATAAACATGGTTTTGTCTCTTATTATTACAGCTGGCCATCTGCATTATTGAATTACACATAATTATTAGTAATATAAAAGTGAGTGCATAAACATATTTTATATTGGATGTGACAAAACACCTGCAAAGCTTGTCTACCAATACCGTTGCACTCATATTTTCTATATATTTGTTATATCATGAAAGGTATTTTTATTTCATGAAAGGCATGCTATTCAAATATATTAATATAATGGTCACAAATTGATAAACATGTTTAAAGCTTTGTTAAATTAAAGTTCAATTATGTTGTTTTTTCTGTTAGGTTTGTAGATTTTTTTCATATTGAAATCATATTTGAAGCCATCCTAAGTTGTGCATATCCTTTAGAAAAATGATCACGAGACCAACAGTTTTCCTTCAGCAAAGCGTTTAAAATAAAGGTGCCTATTATTGTAGGCTAGTCAACATGCTCAATAACTTATACATATAAATCATAATGGCATAAAAGTATAGCTCCAAAATATCAGTTCATTGAAAGTTGGGCCTGGTCTTCAAAATTAATTAAAAAATTGAAAAACAGTTCAAACACTGTTAAATGTTTTAATAAATTTGCTTTTAAAACTATTTACTTTTGAACTAAATTAATGAACTTGCTTTTGGAGCTTTTACGCATTTCCTAGAAAAGCTTGACCACAGCTCTATTATATTACATGTATGTAACACAAAAATAAAAAAACTCTAAATAAAGCTAAGTTGTGTTTCAACATATCCACAAATAGCTATCCTATCACGGCAAGCCAATAGCCACAAACATATGTTATAAACATAGTGTATGTTTAAAACATAAACATTGCAAACATATGTATAAGCAGAATCCTTACACCTACTGACACATATTTGAATGAGTAAACTTTCTTAATATGACACCAAGTCGTAGCAGATACTTGACTATTAGTATGTATTCTTAGACTTTTAACCTTTTAAAATTAATTAGGTTTGTTTTTACTCAAAGTTATGAGACAGGCAAAAACGTTTTAAAACTTGTTGAAATATATTTAATATTATCATTGTATAGTAAAATATTTACTTTAACAAGAGCTATGTCTGTTCTTCTGTCTGGTCAAAGTCAAGCTTGGAGCTTTAGGGAAACTATGCTTTGCACGAAGCGAGCTCAAATATCCAGCCTTCCCCACTACCAACTGTGCCCCTGAACCACCTTGTAGCATTTTGGAATGATTGGACGCATACTAATTACATAAAATTATATATTTCATGGCACAGGATTATCAGTGAACTAGTTCACAATGGAAAAGTAGATGTAAGATAGATGTAGTTATGCAGGGTCAGTTTAAATTTCACCTATTCTATGTTAAAATAAGTTATCACACTCGCTTTTCTATCAATACCTTTACCTCTTAACCTTCACTTATGTTTCACTACAAATAAAAACTGTTTCTACTGAGTCTGGGTTTATTATTATAATTTTACAAGCATCATTTAGTTTCTAAATTACTAAGTCTGACTCTGAGTCGGAGTCATATGAACAACGTAATGCCTATTATGTTTCTTTGCTTAATAATTTATTG
Organism: Watersipora subatra; assembly: GCF_963576615.1. NCBI lineage: Eukaryota > Metazoa > Bryozoa > Gymnolaemata > Cheilostomatida > Watersiporidae > Watersipora > Watersipora subatra. The sequence continues at coordinate 10,211,711 of NC_088712.1, forward strand.
TTTATTTTTCCTCAGCCATTTAAGGAATATTATAAAGTCTAGTTTTGTACAACATATGAAATCAAATATCAAAATTCAATCGAATTTTCATATGATTTTGCAACGCCTCTTTAGGAGTGTAAAGCTGAGAACATCTGTTGCCTGTTACAAATCAACACCAAAAATGTACACCTTTTGCAAGTGACTTATCTCTACATTCACTCCCAAATCTAGTCCAAAACAAATATATTTAAACTTGTTGGTAATCACAATGATGACATGTGTGATATTTGCGAGGGATATTGCGAGGTAAATCTTATGAATAATTTGAGTCCTGAGAAACTGATACTAATGTGAATCAAGCTTTATTTATTTTCTTTTAGTAAACTTGGCACGTGGCCAGAAGCAAAGCCGCCCTTAAATGTCAAGAGTTAAACTCTATTATGGGATTATTTAACATTATTCCTACTGGTGCGGTTGCACACAATTTAAACATATTTCAAGGTTGTAAAACTTTTGATGTAAACCGGCAGTATATGTGAGTCAAGATAATATACACAGATGAGTAGCTACGGACTGCTGTGTTAAGCATGTATAACTGGAATGTTAAGGCAAAAATGTTGTATATACGGCTATAAAAACCCATGCTGATTATCTAATACAAACATCCCCTGCTAGCAAACATCAAAACTTTAAATATGACTGTAAATATTAAACATTTATGTATTTATTGTATTTAGTAGTATTAAAATAAAAAATTGTGTTTGACAGAAAAATTGAATAACAAGCATATCGTACCTAAGTGAGCATTGTATTAGGTTTACTATTTTAACCAGTAATTCAATAAATTAAAATTAATATTTTTATTTTAATATTTAAGGAACTGCAATTATTACAGGTATGTATAACATTAACGCAATGACATATTCGATTGTTAAACAATAAACAAATGTCAAATTTTGACAAACAGACAGATATGAATAAATAATGAAAACCTGCCACTAACGACAAAGTACAAAATTTTTTAATTGAAATAAGACATATTTTGTAACCTTGTATACCAATATCACTAGTATATCAGCTTATTTCAATGCAGCCAAACGTAATCCATATTTATTTCATTTACAGGAAGTATTATTGTGTGAAGTTTCTAACGTTAATAATATTTTATTATTGTTCTTAGAGCAAAAAAAATTCTGAGGATTGATAAGAATGCCAAAACTATTAAATTTTATTCATTCGCAAAAAACAAAATCCTGTAAAATGCAAAGCTACTTCATGAATCAACCAATCAGAATCACAAGCAGCAAGATTAAAGGGAGAGGGACAGCTATTCATGGCAAGTACTTCAATCCGCTTTGTGCAGCAAACTAAAGAATTTTTTTCTATGCGTAGCCAACATGTACATTGAAAAAATTCTTCAAACAATGATTCATCTCTCTTAATTTTGATAGAAACGCTATAATAGTTCATCACAAGAAAGAGAAGACAACAACTCAAACTGATGAGGTAGCAGCTATGGTTGTAGCTGGAAAACTGCTATGTTCTCTCTACCACACTTAGCTACAATTAGTCTGTCTCCAGAGATGTCCATGTCAAACACTCGATCATTCTCAAGAGCACTGTCTGTCAGCTTTGAGACAACCTTACCTACAACATAATAAGTATTATGATTTTAACTAGCTTTAAAAAATATAATTCATTTCGCATAAGTTTATATATTTTTAATTCATTTTTTCTAAAGATTTGTATTGTATTCTAAAGTTACTCAGACAAACAGCTAATGCTAGACTTTTCTTCCCCTTACATAGACTCATCCATCACTGAACTGGCATAGAACTATACATCGGTTAATAGTTGGATGTGTCTTGGAGGGCTGTATGAATTGTTTTTCTTAAAAATACAATTAAAGTTAAAAGGCTAAAACATCATTCCATATGGTAAGAAAAACATTGACAAGTCTTGTTCAATATTGCATTGATTATTGCAATTGTTTCCATTCATTATTGCATTGCTTTTTGTGATATAATAATACTAGAAATTTCCCTGCCATACAGCCCACGACCAAAGCGCTAATGGAAAAAGAACGGGTACTGCTAGTTGAAAAATGCAATATTAGCAGTCTGTAATGGTTAGAACTGCAATGGTAGCTGAAATGGTAGCTGTAATGTACTGGGGGTTATTATGTACGACAAACAGCAATAATAAAAGGAAAAGATTATATGTTTATATCTCTCCCTGCAAAGAGGAGAAATGCAATGTTAGAAGAAAAATTACAAGCTGCTGTGTAATATACATATATATATATATATATATATATATATATATATATATATATATATATATATATATATATATATAATTACATGTATATATTTTGCTGGGGCTGTATATCATTGGTCATAGCAACCAATATCAAGAAGTTGAGATATTTATCTAGATGTATGTATTTATATCTAAAGAATTATGCCGAATTTAAAAATCTAAACAGATTTTAGCTGGTTGTCATAGAAATAGATGTATATCTGTAAGAAAATGTAGGCCTATTGCTCTATTTCGCAGATATTACAAACGGCTTGGCAGTACCGCAATATTGAGCACAGCTGTAGTACAATCAACAAAATTTTTAGAAAATAATAACAGTAACATATTGCACACCATCGGTCACTATATATACTTCGATATTGTAAATTTGAATGAGTATTCTTATAACTAAATCTTATAAAATCGAATAATTATTCTTACAATTAAATATTGTAATAATTTTATAGGTAATATTGTAAGAATCGTTAAAAAAAATCATCATCATTTCCTTTACTTTCAATACTTTGGACATCAGTTGGAATACCAAAGTACTCGTTATAAGTGTCCAAAATGTCAGGGTCCCGTAGAATCGGCAAAAAAACGATAATTTTCAGTACTTTTACGTTAATTACAGAAACCTTCGGCAATTAAACAATGCTATAGACTGGTGAAATGTGCATGTTTTTCTTGTGAAAAGCGCACGACTTAATAGTTCTACTATTTGTCGCACGGCCTTATTGGCGCTTCGTTGGTCGGTCTTAATATTGGTTAAAAAAAACTTGGTCAAGTTTTTATTGCGATTTTTGGCCAAATTAATTTGTCTATTTGTGTATAATCCGATCAGATGGGTTAGTTTTAGGATAGTGCGGTAACCTTTCAAAGACTTGGTAACATATTTTATTAGATTTGTATGGGTTTTGTACCAATATTATATTTAAACGATTTCATTGAAAAATGGTTAAGTTTGTTGATGAGATTTCGGTACAAGGGCTTGCGACGGCCGTTAATGAATATTTTTCGTGAGTTGTGTGCACTTATGCATTTATCATAAATCTCCCAACCAATCGCTTCGCTCGTGTTTGGTCGAGGGATCAAGTTTTTATTTATGGCAAGCTCTATACTTCAACCTTATAACTCTCTCAGATACGCTCCACCTTATTGAGTGATGTTTACACTAAGCTGAGAGTACAGCACTAGTCTATTTATTACTAGAGCAAGCCTCTCTTTGCTTGACAGGCTGCCCTTCAAAGGCCCCCTTCATGCATTCTAAAAATGAACCTGACTCAGACCAGTAGTACCTAATATTATGCTATCTCATACAGTCATAGGAATGTTGGCAAGATGCCAAATACCAGCTATGAGAAAGAGTCAATAGCAGATTAAAGATAACATCCAGATAAGAATAATATGCGTGGCCTCCAGTTCAAGGCTCACATTCAAAGGCTAATAAGTAATTATATGAGGTACATTCAATAAGTAATGTGAGTTGGTTAATAAAAACAGTTTGTATTATAAATCGAAGCCTACGCTAGTTTTATTGGTACTTCAGCAAACTGTCAGACAGTTTTGTGTCTAAATATCAGTTCAAATTTTACTATGGCTAAACAAAACAAATGAATAAGAATCCTTTAATTTTCCATTAAAATGTTTTTCAAAATATTTGATGACCAAAACCTGCTTTTCTAACATAACCTAAAAACTAGTAAAGTGATCAGCTGACATTATTTTACTAAATATTTTAAAATGTTTAACCACTTTGTTTTGCCTCTTTTTTAGTCAATTTTCATTACTAAATTTTATTAAAGTTATGACACTAAATACATTTAGAGTACAATGATTATGCTTCTAATTTTATAGACAAGAGTATCAGGGTCCATAACTGTATCTACAACTTTGAGGGCTAACTCAGGCTAATCATACTAATAAATTATATGATATTTGGTTGCTAAATGATAGTCTACTGAGTGTGCAGACTAATCCTAAATAATCTGCTAATGAATGAGAAATCATAAACCTTAAACAGCTACTCTGAATCATAAGCTAATACTAAGTCTATAGCAAGTAGACTATCGGAGCTCTCTATTAATATGTATAGCGCTTCATTTCACTATGTGAAGTAGTCAGGGTAACATATCATGGGTTCGCATCAACACTAAATATCTACTAGTATATCCTATCAGTTGCTAGATGGTACAGCAAATTTGTCAACACAACTGCTCACACATATTCCATACATAATTTATAAGTAAACTAACCAGTTGAGCTATCCAGGATTCTCACAGTGCTGCTGCTGTGTGCTGCCACCAGGATATATCTTTCTCTATAGCATGCTACCCCTAGTGGATAAGGCACATATTTACAAGTCCAAAGCGGCAGACCTTTAGATATGTCTATCAAGCAGACTTGAGATGAGACATAGTCAGACACAACAACCTTGTCTGATCCTGAAACACAGAGTGAAACCCAATCTGGGCTAAGCTGAGGACAAGAAATATTTTTGAGTTTATTCCCTGTCAGTGAGTAGATGATGAGAAGCTTGTTCTTTCTGTCTGGAGCAACTACTTTATCACAAGTGATGGCTAGTCCTGTTGTGTAGGAGCAAGAGTCATTGTGAGTCCAGGAAGTGACTAGCTTTCCCTGCTGATCATGTACATAGATGGTCCAAGGCTTGCCACACACTGCTGTATATAGACTGCCCTTGTAGACCTCCATTGCTCCAGGGGCATCATTGAATGTGATGAATGAGCCTTTTACTTGGTAGTTGTTTTCAATAGCAGCTATTACTTTGTTATACATCCCAGTTAATATTTGAGAGTTCCAGACTCTTGTTGATGAAGGATTTGATGGTAAAGAGACTGTTTGAAGGAGTTTGAGGGATTTTGGAAGAGGTTTAGAAGGTCGAAGCTTCAGCTGCTCATCAATTAGAAACCCAACAGTTGAGTCAACTTCTAGCATAATCTCACAAGTTCCACCTGCAAATAAGCATAAATAAATTTACATTGTACATATATATGTGCTTATTTTAATAATATATGCATGTATTTGTATATAATGCAAATGTGCTTGAAAGTAATAAACCCATAAAAATGGTATTTAACTCCCGTTTGCTGTTATCTAGCCACCGTCTAAGAGCTATGGTTGGTGAGTTGTGATTCTCTTTTAATTGGTCATGCTATACAGGGTGCTCCCTTGTAAGTGGAGGATTTTCAATGGCCTGAGTCTCAGGTGAACCAAGCAACAGTGAGCTAAGTATTGTAATTGTAGAGAGCAAGGGTCAAATTGTATATAGCAGTTTTAAAATAGAGCTGCTCAGCAGCGGTATGTGGAGCCGTAAAATTGAAGCTTGTAGTCCAAAGGTTTATAGTAAGCAAGTCAAATGAAATACTTCATCAAAATGTAACAGCCAAGAAATATAACAAATATAAACAAAATTCTTGAGGTGATTACTGAGTAGTAACTTGTAATTTTTCTGAATATTTAGAAAAAATGTCACATTTTTGTGGAAGGTTCCCAGCATTCTGTCAAATCAATGAGAAAACATAGGTTTGTTACCATTTTCACTTTTCGCGTAATTGTATGTGACAACTCATTTAGAGCAAATTTCAATAAAAATTATGTCATTGTAACTACTAGTCCACTTTTTAACAAAGTCATGGTTTTTGTTCTGTTGATCATTTGGAGGGATTAACAATAATTTCTGTAATTTTAGGCAAGCTGCGTTAGTTTGCAATTTAACAATTAAACACAGTAAACTTGAACCTCGCGTCTACATAAACATATTAGAGCGTTGTAAAGTGGCATATAAACTCGTAACATTAATAATTCATCTGTTCATTCTTGTGCAAAGTGTGGTGTGGTGCATCATTCAAGTTGGTCTTCCTCCTAATTCAATCCGGAACAAATGTGTAAAATTGTAAACTTTATGAATTTTAAAAACGCTCAAATTATGTCGGTTTATGTTTCGTTTCTAGTTTGTTGCTGCAGTCTGTGGTAAGGTAACTAAAAGTTTCTGTGTGCTTCAATATATTTTAATTAAAACATCTAGTGGTGATTTCTTGCTTGCTTCTTTTTTAAGTTCACTCACATTTTCATCCACAGAGTTATTCATATGAGTCTATCACTGTACAATATGCAAATGATACATTTAACACTCACTAGGATCAATTTCCTGGCAATTCTACAATTATTAGACCAAATGTTTTAAAAAATTTTTGAAGTGGCAGCAATAAATTAATTTATCACAATATTTTTATAATATGATTATACTGCATGTGCGCATGAAGATAGTTTTACCTCAATCAGTCAGATGTACATATTACATGAAAGACTACTTATAACTCAGGCAAGACAATAATACTGAATGTACGGCATGTAAAGACTATTAGCAGTAGTAACCACCATGTGACCCAATTACATGACCCAAATACATATTCTCTCTTAAACTGTTTCAAATGAATTAATATCAAAAGTAATCTTACAGTTTAAATAGAATAAACATAGGACAGTTTCAGTATTAAAACAATAATTTCATTTGATTCATGAAGTTATTTCTGTATACAAAAGCAATTCAAATTATTCTCCAATTATTGACAAACTCCATTAGTCCATCCAGTTATATCATTGCTTTGAGGCTGATTTACAGGCTCATCGACTCGTGTATGTGATTAATATGTACGGGCAACCAGGTAAAGAGGTTATTACTGGTTATTGTAAAGGTTTATGCAAACATGTCAGTGTTTGCAGCTTATTTATAAAGCCATACTAGTTGCGCTACCAAATGCTGCCCGGGTAATAAAAAAATATTTGGACAAAAAATTGATTTGTATTTACCATGTAACAACATTTGCCATTCTAGCTTTCAAACTACATATCATGAGAAAAGTGTTATGGATAATTTAAATAAGTTAAAACAGAAAATAAAGACAACTGTAAAAGCTTTCAATTTTTTCAAAAACCTGCAACTTTTAGATTTCATATCATGAGGTAAACATTTTGTGCAGGACCACTAAATTAAAAATAAATAACACAACTGTAAAGGTTTTCAAACCACTATAAATTTAAAAGTTCATAACCTTTCGCAATGTAGATCTTTTAATAACATACAGTGGAACTTCGGTTCTCAAACCTATTCCGTTCCAGAAGGTTGTTTGAAAACCGATTTGTCCAAAATTTGAAACAATTTTTCCCATCATAATAAAGTTTTTAAATTTTAATCTGTTTCAAGGCAAGAAAACAATTTCGGTAAAGTATTTTTTTCTACATTTTACACCATAAGCTGTACTGTATACTGCTTACTATATATAGAAACGAGTAGATACAGATTGTGTTTAATTTTAATGAAAGTTTTTCTATTGATGATGATGGAAAAAGAAAACCAAAGTAAACATTTAGTATGTTTGGCTCTTTAAACATCAAAAACATTAAAGGTTAAGATACAATATAAAAAATTTCAAAAATTTATAATAATACAAGAAAAAATGCAACAGATCAGTTACATCAAAAGTCATAGGAAAAAAAGTATAAAAACTAATGGCATGCTTACTTCACATCTTAAAAGGATAATCCTTCTCTGAAACAATTTATAATAACTCGACTAGAGGGGTTATATCCCTAGCAAATTTCTTTGGTAGAGGAGACGCCGTCCCAGATGGTTACACTCATTTTGCGATAAATTTATGTAGCGTAAAATGCTTCTCTATTTGTTAATAAATGTTTCCACGCGTTTTCGAAGCTTTGCTAATTGCATTGCGCATGCTCCGGTTAGGTTGAGAACCGATATTTTGTTAGAGCTCCGAGACAAACAAATCTCAAAACCTTTTCTCAAAAACCTAAGGCTAAAATAATTAGCATGTGCATGGTGTATTCGTTATAAAAAAAGTATCTGAATACTATGGAGTTCTAGCTCAGTGGTATAGCATCCGGATAAGAAACTTGTAGATGCAATCGTCATGATTTCAAATCCATCAGAAAGTGAAATGTCAAAATCAAAATTTTAATATCTATAGCCGGATTGCAGACAGACAGACGACAGATGACAGACATACTTTGAGAAATATATATATATATTAGCATTTACTGCTTATTTAAGAATTCATGAAACTTTATCACTGTTTAATGCATAGTTTACAGGTTGGGGTAGCCATTGCAGAATATGCTACTTTTCACATAATTATTCATGTGATCATACCAAATATTAATGCTATATTAAATTACTAGTTCTTATAATCAGATCAGTGTCTACTGCTCATTTTACAGGTTAATATTATCATATCAGTGCTTACCGCTTATTTTACATATTCATGTATTCATGCAAAATATCACTGCTTGTTTTAGAGGTTCATGTGATCATTCCAGCAATTAAAGTCTAGTTTACGGATTAATGTAAATACATCATGTTACTCACTTATTTTACATGTTTATATAGCCATGCTGAGGATAACTGTTTTATTTTACAGGTGCAAAGGACCATCTCAGTATCTACTGCTTGTTTTGCAGATTTATGAAACCAAAAATTATCTAAAGTCAACTATTGTAATTCAGTTCAATACAAATGAATTTTGATGTAATAAGACTATACTTGCACAATCACCAATGCATACAACGTAAAAACCAGAAAAAATTGTGCAAATTTATGTAAATAAAATATCGAACTAATATCTAGGAAAGTCAATGTTTCATCAGTTTTAAACATTCTCTTCTGTTTCTGGGGTTTATGACTGCAGACAATTTGGTCATTGGAGGGTGCTTAGGAAGCATGTTGAAGGGTTTTGCCAGTATTTTCACCTTTACACTCTACAGAATGCTGCAAGACAAACTGAGGCAGCTTTTATCACGATGATGCTCTAAAATCTCACTGGGCCGGATAATGGGGAAGATTTATGTAACATTTTTTAAAGATAGACTTTTGTTTTTTAATGAATATTGCTTGCCCAATGAATCTCCCAAACCTCAAAAAATAACCTGATGTGGTTAGATATCAGTGTAATGGAAGGGTGTTTCATTCAATGCTAAAGTTTGACCATTGATAGTTTTTTATATGATTTAGCTCTTTGATTATTTAGACGTTTTAAAACTTTAGATAGTCTAACATATAGAAATTAAATTTTAAAGTTCCTTGGTAATAATCCTCTCACATAGCTTCCTGCCATATGTAAATGAAAACAATTTTTAAATAGTTGGTGGAAGTGTTAACAATGAAATGTGAAACTAACAGTGAAAATTATTTAACACTCACTTCATAGATTGTTTGACTAGTGTCATTAGGAAGAAAAAATGAAGATTTTACCAGACAGATTTTTAGCAGCAAAATATCGAATCTTTTTAACCCTATAGGAACCCTAATGGCCGGTGTTCCAGCATTGTGTGGGGTGTGTCAGAGTCCCTAGAAGCAGGATTTCTATAATTCAAATGACTCTGTTTACAAAAGCTGCTGCTAAGTAGCAGCGTAAACCAATCACATTAATTTTTGCACGGGATGTTGGACCAGAAATTGCACTTCCATTTGTAACAGTTTTCAAAGATCTCTTTCTACTTTCTTCATTATAATTACACAGTTTATTAGAACAACATCACGAAAAATAGATACAGCTCATTTGATGGTAATTCATAAATGATTGTGATGCAAATAAAGAATTTTACAATACTATCTAAAAGTTTCTGGTATATTTTGTGTCATAAAATTATGATGAACGTTTGCTCAGTAGATATGATACCACTGTAAATGTTTTAACAAGTTTATAAAATCGTTCAAACCTTGAGGAATGTTTTTTATAGAATCAGGTAAAGCACTAGTAAAAAAGTCAGGCTGCCCGCAGTGTTTGTCGTGGGTTGCCCAACTGATTTAATGGTGTTTTATCAATGATTACTGTATTATAAGCACATTTAGATATATTTATTAAAAGTGTAAGAACTTTGAATAGTTGGAAAAATTCACCGTTGTTACTGACATGCATTGAAACAAATGGCTAGGGTTTAACGGGTTAAACAAGTTTTTTCTAAGCTTTAGCCAAATACGAACTCTTAGAGAAAGATTTTTACTCAAAATAAAAGAAGATTATTTAGTTTAGTGAAAAGAACCACCACAGCTGCTAGAGCAATAAATAATTATATTCCTATCCATTGTTACTTTGACTCAAGATAAAGCTTGTAAACGCTGATGAATTAATTATAATAAAAACCTATTTTATTTGTCTCTCCAAAAATTGTAAGCATTGAAAATGATTTTAAAAGTTGTAACCTAGTTGAACTCCACTTTTGATACCAAATACTGAATAAATAGGATACTTTTTGACCAGGAAAAAGTTTTCAAATCTCATGTGATTAGCCTATCATTATTTGACAAATACATTTTATAAAAACCCCTAAGATTTTACAGAAGGCTTTTGGTATGACTAGTTTGACTTTCTCCAAGTCAAATTTACACAAAAATGACGAAAACCTGTATTTTTGGTAAACATGCAGTGAAACTAGTTCTATACGAGCATGTGGCTTAAACTAAGATTTATATTGTTAGCGGTTTTTGGACATGAAAAGCTATTCACACTTGACCTACATAAAATATTTTAGTGTGGTATTCTGTGAGAAAGTATTTTTAGCGGAACCCGTCGCTACAATCCGTACACCTTACACAGTCACCCACATGTACTACTGCACTGATTGGTGTTTTCACCACCATGAAATCTAGAAATTTTACAAACATGGAATGTTGTCTATTCACTATGCTCTTTGAGGTCTGCTGTATGATATACCTTTTGTCCTTATATACAGCCTTTGATACAGCAAGATTGTATTTTAAGGCCTATCAGTTATGTTTGAATGTGAATATATTGGACTAAATAAACAGTGAAGGTTGTAAATTCCATGATTGTTTTATCTACTGATATTACTCTTATGAAATCATGGTCTTGTTGGAAATTATCAGTAAAAGACACTTCAGTTCTTAGCCTTGTATAGAAAATCAAAACTATTGCTCAAATATTGAGGCTCTTTAATGCTGCTCGAAGCATGTATAAACTTGAGCACAAGGTTCAATGTTTATTATTTCATCGTTTTCCGAAATATTGGAAGCTTTTGATTTGACTGTCTTTATCAAAGTAAGCTGCATTGTTTTGAGGTTTTCAAAAAACTTTTTTGTAGACTAAGTTCAAAAAATTACCCTATTCGAGCAACTGCAGCACTTTGCAATAAATCGGTTTAGGCCATTATTGAATATCTCCAAGCTTTTCACATTTAAACTAATACTAGTCAATACTTCCATTTTGTTTGGTAAGAACAAAATACCCCCTAATGTAGTACTAGCAGGTGGGGTGAAGTTCGGATCAGACGAAAACAAAAAATGTGGAGCGATTGAAGCTTATCATCATCTACATGTAAGTCAGGAACATTTAATCCGCTATTAGACACTGAGGTGGTGAAGTTTAGCCAACCACTGTTCCACTAACAATTGTAGAAGGCAACTTAAAGCTTGATGCTCTAGTATTCTACCTATTGGGCTTCCACATAGTGGCAGTTGACTTGTATGCGCAACAACAGAACATATAATTACAACATCAAAGCTCTCCCTCAGATAATTAATTATAGAAAAATGTTAATAAATAAATTGACGGCTTGACAACCTGGATATCTGTTTTTTGTATTACTATGTGACAGTCTTGTCAACATTCACAAAAAGCAACATAAATGACGTTTGCCCACAGAACCGATAAATGATATGAAGGTCATTCCTAACAGCAAAATGGTTCACAAGGTAGTATACGCTAGATAATTGGTTTAAAAATACGTTTGTTACAGATCTGTTAAAATTAACTAAATAAAATTTTTTTAGATATTAAATATGAAATATATATGAAAATTTTACAATAACTTAAAAGTACATTTATTACCGATCTGTTAAAGTTGACTAAGTGAAAAAATCAGAATATTAAAGTCTTAAACAATTGCGGACCCAGTTTTTACTGGCCAATGCCGATATTGCAATTTGTATGGCAGTCTTACAGACTTGCCTTGCTGCTAATTAAGGAGAATCAAAATATCAAGGACCAGGAATGCACCAGTTTGCAGAAAAACGTTATTGCTTAGTTATACCAAACATTTTGTTTGACAAGCTCCCACATTACCACATTGCTGAACAATTTTATGTAGCCATTATTTCTACTCACACACCAAATTTTGATTAAAAAAACTACTGAGGAACAGCAGACTAATACTAATAATTCCTTAGTATAAGAGTTCAATTTGGCTGTCTACATGTATGTATTCCTAAACCAAACTCATTACCTTGATGTAGTTGGGAAGATGTTTGCAAAATGGGTCATCTGGAAAAATACCGCGCACAAATTTTTTGGAACCAAAATGTCTGCCATAAACATATAATATCCTTAATTTGAATTTATTTTGTATAATGAGCCGATATACAGTCCGGTAGAAGAACCAATAAATTTTTGCCCAAGTGTATTTTGATAAATGTGTGTCGCATATGTTTTAGATCTTAGCTAGGCATTCACCAGCAATTTATACTTTATAAAGAGTAATCCACAAGGCATTTTAAAAGTAATGATTTATTTACAGTTGTCCGTAACTCCAAGTTTGCGTGAAAATTTCTGTGATGTACCAAAGCAGTAGCATACTTTCCCAGATTTAAAGGGTAATCTACTATATAAACGGCAATCGTTGTCTGTCTGATTGATTGTCCGCCTTATAGAGCGGTCTTTTCTTTTATCGTCGTACGAATTTCGGTCGTACGAAGCGAACTGAATTAATATGTGAAGTAACGGTAAATAAATTATAGAGCGGTCTTTCTTTTTCCATTCGGTCGAACGAAGCCAACCGAATTAATATGAGTACTAATTATCGTAATTTCGTAATATCGTAATTTCGTAATATGGACTATAAGCCGCTACTTTTCTTTGACGATTTGACCCAAGCGGCTTATATAAAGGTGTGGCGATTCTGTGGTTTTTCTTTCACCGCTCGAGCACATTAACCGAAATCCCTGGTTAGCACTCTTTTTAAACGGCAAATTTTCTGCCGTTTTAAAAAGCACCTTTCCTGAGTTCTGCGGCCTATACAAAGGTGTCTATACAGCTATACAAATGTACTATTCATTAAATAAAATAAATAACCGAGTAGTTATTTACATGCAATTAATATTTACTGCCAACGTGTACCGAGAAGGTCATGTAAACATTTGTTTCTTGGAACCACTGGAAAATCGCATTCCTCCCCTACTAAATTTCCACATCAAAAAGGTAAGTGTTTCTTATACGATGTTGTATTGTCTATGAATTGCCACATCTCCACTACTTAATAACGTTTGATTTGCCGCTGTTCGTAATAGTGGGTCATGTTTTCCAGCTACGAGTAGGCCTACTGTAACTTACTATTACAGAACTTTCACGAGTACTCCGAGGGTTGCGATACGCTATTGTGAAAAGAAAGAGAGCAGCTGCTATCGACTTACTGTCACCCTGCATCAGCCATGACCAGCTATACGTCGCCTGCTCAAAAGTAGGCACACGCCGAAAACTGTCCGCATGTGTTGCGCTGAACTAAGGGAGAGAGAGAGGGAGGGAGAGAAAGGGAGAGAGAGAGAGGGAGAGCGAGGAGGAGAGGGGGGAGAGAGAGAGGGAGAGGGGGAGAGGGAAAGAGAGAGAAGGAGAGAAGGGGAGAGAGAGGGAGAGCGAGGAGGAGAGGGGGGAGAGAGAGGGAGAAAGATGGAAAGAAAGAGGGAGAGAGAGGGAGAGGGGGAAGAGGGAGGGAGAGAGAGGGGAGAGAGGGAGAGAGGGGAGAGAGGGAGAGAAGGAGAGAGAGAGAGCGAGGAAGAGAGGGGGGAGAGAGAAATGGAGAGAGAGGGAGAGAAAGAGGGAGAAGAGGGAGGGAGAGAGAGAGGGGAGAGAGGAGAGAGGGAGAGAGAGGGGAGAGACGGAGAGACAGAGAGAGGGAAAGAGGGAGAGATGGAGAGAGGGAGATGTAACTGCATATTTGGAGTTGTTTTACAGTATGAAAGCCAATTCTCAATAAACCTTATGCTGCACGTGAATCTGTTACTGTAGGCGGGTAATGCAACTAGTGAGTATATAAGTGAGCTTCTTGCAAAAAGTTTTCTTCAAGTTGTGAATAGATATTGTTTTAGAATAGGCCTCGGCTAATTTTCTGCTAGTAAAATTATTTGAAAGTATTTTTTCAGAGTGACAAAACTCTAAAGTGGAAGGTCAGCTAATGGAGTATGATATTTAACTAGATGAAAAGTAAACTTATTCTAGTAAGTGTAAATTAAGAAATAATTCCTTGTCTTTGTACTTGTGGTTCATCTACAGAACATCTAGACAATTAAGATATTTCTCAGTAGACTTACTTTTCTCTCTGACTTTGCTGAGTGGAGGTACTTGAAACGATGGTATGATTTCATCAATCAACCTTTGTATGTCTTTCTTTGTGTCACTGTAGCTGGAGACAATATCACACTGCAACAACAGTATGAAACAACTGAACTCTTCAAGTAACAGCAGCCTGTGAAAAAATAAAACTTATGAAAGTTATCAATTTGCTAAATTTAAACAAACTGCATGATTCCTATGCACTTAATTAGCTGTGATTTAAGTGACACACTTCATCTGTGCCTGTGTGTGGGTGTGCATGTGTTTGTGCGTGCATGTGTAAGTGAGTGTCGTTGTTGGTGGCTGTGTGGGAAGATCAGTTTGTGAAGGGTGTGCATTGCTATAACTACCAGTATACTGGCAGCTCACATTCTATAAGCAACAAAGCAACATGAAGCTATATGGAAAACACATGGACTGAATCACATTTTATTGTCATAGTTTTTGAAAGTCAACATTGCGCTAATATTAACATTTCGAATACAGTTGTTCATGTCAATGCATGCTAGTAATCCTGGACAATTTGTACAAAGAGCTGAAATCTTTAAACTTTTATTTAATACATCTAAATGCGCTCATAATACAATGATATTTTGTAAAACACTAGCAGAAAGGCCGGGCAACTTTTAGCAATGTTCATCAAAAGAGAAAAAGAAACAGTATTTCAACATTATTGGGGCTAAAACTATGAACAATTCATATGATTACCGAAAACTTGTATAAATATTTACAGTACTATCATATCCATCAAGCACGTGTTACTCACTATTTCATGACTCAAAGTATACTAGAAGATTACAGTAAGTAGCATTAAATTTTTCATTTGCATCCCAATCATTTATGACCTATCAACGGGCGAGTCGCATTGAATTTTTTCGGATATCGATCTAATATCAATCTAATAAAATTTGCTATTATAACACACAAAGTAGATAAAGATATTTGACAAAGGTTACAAATAGAAGTAAAATTTCTCGTCTACTATCTTTTGCGAGAATTAATTTGATTGGTTTATGCTGTTGATTAGAAACGGCTTGTAAAACAGAGCCATGTGAATGCCGGTATTCCGGCAGCTAGGGTTTCTGACACGTCCTTCGCAATGCTGGAAAACCGGCTGCTAAGGCTCAAAGAGTTAAGGTTTAACGAAATCAATAGATTAATACTGTCTTTGATCAAAATCAGAGATTACAACCACAACCCAAGATTATTTTTGTGATGACGTATCAAAGTTAAAATCATGTTAGGGCGGATTGAATAAGCAAAAACCCTAATGACTTGAATAAACTGCTATTTAAGCTAGAGAATAGTGTTTTGAGCAGTATTCAACTACAAGACTTGGTGATCACCGCAAGTAAGGACAACACTTAACAACAACCTCTGATTTTTGTAGTTACATGAACAAGTTTGCCCCCTTTATCAAGTTGTAATCCCCTATCAAATTTTATGGCACCTTATCAATTTTTAATGCACCCCATCAAACAGTATTGTCCCCTATTAAGTTGTATTGCCTCCTATCAAGGTGTATTGCACCCTATGAGATTGTATTGCCCCTCCTCTATTGAGTTATTTTGCCCCTCTATCAATTTGTATTGCTCCTCAATCAAGTTGTATTGCCCTCTATCAAGTTGTATTTCCCCCTATTAAGTTGTATTGACTCCTATCAAGGTGTATTGCCCTTATGAGATTGTATTGTCCCCCTATCGAGTTGTATTGCACCTCTATCAAATTGTATTGCCCCTCTATCAAGTTGTATTGCCCTCTATCAAGTTGTATTGCCCCTTATTAAGTTGTATAGACTCCTATCAAAGTGTATTGCCCCTTATGAGATTGTATTGTCCCCCTATCGAGTTGTATTGCCCCTTTATTGAATTGTATTGCCCCTCTATCGAGTTGTATTGCCCTCTATCAAGTTGTATTGCCCCCTATCAACTTGTATTGCCCCCTATCAAGTTTTATCAATTTGCAAACTTGAAGAGGTGAGGGCTGTGATAATATTTTTAATACTGATAAAAGGAGTAGAGATGAAATACTTTACAACCTGCCAAAAGTGTATGGAAGTAATTGAATGAACAGAATAAAAGTCTAGAAATGCACAAATACCTGTGACACAAACATAACACCTTAGTTTAAGGACGGTCGACTTTTAGTGAAAGATCTGAAAGGCCTCTTTATGCCTAAAAGTGTAAGATGGCCATAACTGTGGAAAATCATTGTGGAAAATATGTTGGGTTATAAAAATGTTCCAAGTTTTCTTCCGTTCAATTTAATGTAGTTCTGTAAAGAGCAGTACATACTGTGATATGCTACACTAATTTCATTAAAGTTTAGTTTGCAAGGAAAGGAACGTTGTCAACTAGCATCACTATCCAGCATGACAACTCAAACCACACACAGCAAAAATCACTCAAGAAAAGTAGACAATTATTAATTTGGAGTCTCTCATACATTTAGTTCCAAATTTATATACTCGTTGCCATCATCTGCTTTTCCACATAAAGGACACTTTGCATGGAAATCACTTTTCTACTATAAAAGTTGAATAGGAAAGCATGCGAAAAACTTGCTGCGCAGTTCACCAAACACCTTTTACTCTGATTGCATAAAAATCTAGCAGATTGTGGAACAATGTATTGAGATGCAAGCAGCCTATGAAGAGAAATGGCATACTCTACAATGTTATATGATTCAAATAGAAACGTTTACGTTGAAGAGTTTTTACTGATTGAATCATTCTGGTACCTGATGAACATTCTTGACTCTAGACTCTGTTTTGCGCATTGTATTTCTTATCTGGCTCCATTTCTTGAGTATTTCATCTTCGAGAAAGTCTGTGATGAGCGTTTTCGTTCTTAGCCGATCCTCCATGTATTTCTCCTTTAGCTGTTTGTACTCAGACTCCAAAGTGTTGATCTTCAACAATTGAATCAACTTCTTAGAAATAAAAGTTTATCTCTGACTCATCTGACCTACCATTCAATCATGTGTCACAAGTTTATAACCAATGATTCTTTTTCAAAAACTAAACATAAATAAAAGTTCAACAATTTTAGAGGCTTGTAGAACTTGTATTAGTATCTAAGTTGATAATCAATTGTGTTAACCTTTTTATATAGTATTTTCATCTGATTTTAAAGTGATTATTATGACAGTATATTGAGAGCCGTTTACAAATTTTAGTATTTTAACGAAGCTTATCTTGTTAGTTAAAAACATCTAAGATAAAGAAATGCTTTGTTAAACACTTGGAAAGGCCTTTACAACCTGTGCATCTCTTTTATGCTGAATCATTTGCACTGTCTCAGCCGTTTCCTTGTCATAATCAGCAAGTGTTTGGGAGGTGAACTTGAAGATTTGTTCTAAGCTTTCCTCCTTCTCAATCATTCCTTTCTTTAGCTTGTTGATCCCATCATTAAGCTGGTCAACAAGCTCGTCCAATGTCATCAGCTGATGAGTCTCTCCTGGAACAAATTAAAGTTCACATTCAAACTCTTACCACTATTCTGAAAACCAGAAAATGCAGCTGATTGCTACTCCATTTTTCTAAGATGTAAAATTAAAGGTTTCGACACAGCTGAAGTGTTGACAAAAATAAGACAACATTTAGTAATATTATTTCTATATAAATAGTTAAAATTGTATACTCCTTGTTGAGTGGGCGGCTAGCATAATAACACAGTAGCAGCTATTATCAGATATCCTTAGTGTCTAGGTAACAAGGTTGATCAAATGTGGGTGATGTTAAAACGTAAGGTAAAGTTTTGAAAATTATTGCTAAAAGGGCTAGCGACGAGCACACTCGTCTGATATGTTACATCGTCATTGCCTAGTAACGAGTATACTCGCGATCGAGTTACGTGATAGTTTTCCTATGAAACAGATATATTATTAAATGGTAATTGGCCCAATCATAAACTGGGCCCCTTTAGTGTCGGTCCTGTAAATGTTTCCTCTTAATACAGTGATTTCTACGATCATACTGCATTTTGGAAATTCCAGTATTGTAACACTCAATTTTTTTCAAAATTGCGCTGCTTGACGAACATCTCGTTGGTCTAAGGAGGACGTGTTTCAGAAAATAATCAATAATAGTGAGATTGAAATTAAGTCAGATGGTGACAGTGACAAAGGTAAATATTTCTAGCCTTCATTTATGTATTGTTACCTTATTTCAGTTGTCATAATGGAACAAATTCCCTGTACAGATTACACATAAATGTGAATGTGAATGACACTGTCAGCAAATGATATTGCTCTGTGTTTTCATTCTTTACTACTTTATGTTTGCTTCCCTAAGAATGAGCATGATAGAATTAGGCTGGAAGACCTGTATGCGCTACTTTGTGCTGATTGCTCAATATGCATACCCTTAAAGAGTATACAGTTGGAGATGTCATACTTGATCAGGACAGTGAGACTAATTTTGATGGTGCGCTTTTAGAATCTGAGGACAATGCTGACCCTGTTACTCCTACTGTATCTGTTACTGGTGATGGTATGTTACGACAACTGTTCCTTTATTGTGAAATTTATGATACTGAATGATTCCTTTGTTAAAAAGAATTATTGCTTGTGCAAATGCTTGATGTCAATCTACATGACTCATCGATGTGCAGACTTTCAATAAATTCTGTGGTATCTGTTAGATGTGACTCCAGCAAGTACTAGGAAAGAAAGAGGCAGAGGTTCTCATGCTCAGAGTACAAGTTATGGTACCAGAAGTAATGGAGAATATGGTGTAAGGAGCACTAAAGGGTGTGCTGGTGGTGCAGCATCTGAGTTTGTTTAGGTAGATCTTTCTCCAAGGCAATTGGACAGGTTCTACTTAAAATCTAAACACTTCAGAGCTAGCTCCTGGCTGCTCAATGATATATTATTTTTGTGCAACATATGACCACACATTCTTCCAGCTACTAAAAAGTAAGACTGACCATCATGCCAATCAAACTCTTACTGACACTGACCAAAATATATGGAAGCCTGTTACTCTCGATGACCTGTAGAAACTTTTGGCTATTGGGATCCACATGTGCTTAGATCCCAAACCTGCCATAGATAATTACTTCAGCGCTAATGCTGTCATGCTTTCCACATTTCCAAATGCTACTGGCCTTGGTAAAGACAAGGTCAAGCACATCCTGAGATACCTACATCTGAATGACAATTAAAATTATGCCAGACGTGGTGATCCTAACCATGACCTTTTGTATAAAGTCAAACCTTTCTATGACCACTTGATTGAACAGTATCACTGTTGATGAAGCTGTTTGTCCTTTCCGTGGTAGGGTGAATTTTAAGGTTTATATGAAGAATAAGCCCAACTAGTATGGCTTGATGGTAAAGTGTGTATGTGAATACACTATTGGTTTTTTCTAAAACACCGAGGTGTAGACAGCTACTGGTGATAATTCGGTAGAATCGCTGCTGACATGTGTCTTGAATTCATTTGCTAACAAGGGTCATAGGGTGTTCATGGATAGGCGTTACAGTTCACCTGTAATATTCAAGAAGCTATGAAAGATGGTTTTTTAACCTGTTGGTACAATAAACAGAAATTGTAAACACCTTCCAATAGAGTACAAAAACAAAAAGCTCAAATCGGGTGAACGCGTCGCCAAGCAGTGTAGAGATATACTGGCTACGATGTGGAAAGATATTTGAGATGTTTTCACATTGCCAACTGTATATGAAGACGCCATGATCAATACCAGCACTCCAGGGCTTCAGTATAGCAATCATGAGACACTTAAGCCAGGAACAATAGTCACCTATAATAAGACCACGGCAGATGTAGACAGGCACAATCAGATAGCATCTTATTATCCTTTCAGACGCAGGCAGATGAAATGATGGGAAAAGCTATTCGTCTGGTTCTTTGAATTGAACCTGATCAACTGCTACAAAATGCACCAGATTTATAATCCTGGGTGTATGTTAGCTTTTTCTCCTTATAGTATACGCACAATGTCTTTACCACTGTTACTACTTACCATCATCACAAAACTTGGCTTTGCGAACGCATTCATTGCAAATCATCTTCAGACATTTATCACATCCCAAACTGACTGGCTTGTCAGTATGATCAGCACAGACTCTGCTTTGCTGACTCTTCAGTAGTTCATACTGCTCCATGTTTATAGTTGGATGAACCTTACCAAACTCTTCATGGTACTCTTTATGCAACTAAAATGTAAAGTGGGTAGAAACAGATGTCAAAAGTGACACAAACAAAAGCATTTGGGATTTTTGAAAATGCCTTGAAGGTGCAATGTGAAAGATGGTAATAAAATTTCACATTTATTTCAGGCGACCAACAACACCTTTTACACAATAAATTGGTCTGTAGCCAGCCCTATTCTAGAGTCAGCAGAGTACATTCCATTAGGTATGTCAAAGTGGTTGCACCTTCGTAATTTTCATTACAAAGCATCAAAAATACAGTAATTTACGATAAAACATAATTGGTTAGCCAGGTTAATATATTTGACAAGTTAAGCTCAATTAATAACTTTAACTTCTTATTTACTGATATTTATTGGGGTATGAAATTGAAGGAAGATTAAAAAAGTTGCTTATCAATAGATAATTGATATCATCTATTTACAATGTCTGAAGTGACAAAACACTGGTTGCTCATCAATAAGTACAAATATGTCTATAGCCTATAAAAACCTTAGTTTCATCTATAAACTACTAACTTGCAAGAAAACGCATGACTCTGAAACTGTATATCCAAAGCATATTACAGCTCAAGCAAAACTTTTAGTTGAGCTTATTACAATTTTGATGATAATGAAGTACGTCATGCTCATTAGTTCTAGCAAAGACAGCAGCATAAGTTAGTAAAAATAGTAAGAACACTATTTCACTCTGATTTGAACAATATTGAATTATTTGTAACCTTTAAATTAACTGTAATTGCGACATGCATAGTTTTTTGTAATTCATTAGTTATTAGAGGCCAACAAATCTGACTTCAACTTTAGGAGATAAATTGCCAGCATAATCAGTATGTCCACATTATAAAACCTGGTTTGATCAGCACTTCTGAACTAATAAAACATTTTCTAACAACCAAAATTGGCAAAAGATATATAAAATTTGGACAGTGGACAGTGTACCACAAACAATTTAATTGTTTGTGGTACACTGTCCAAAAGATATTAATTACAGATAACCATAGTCAGCAGACAATTGTGAGTTACTAGCTCATTTTCGATAGCTCATTTTCGATAGCTCATCTAAAGAACTCAACTTTTGGGTGACTATCACAAACTCATAGATATAGTTTAAAGTGGGTTGTAGTTGATCAAACTATTTTCAAAACTTTATTTTAATACTTTTATGAACCAAAAAGACATGAGGACATAAAAATTCAACTCCTCTTTCAAGCCTGATGCTCTAATGTCAGACATAAAATAATATATCAACTAATCCATACCTCATGATGTTTTACACAGAAAATAGTATCACACAGTGGACAGTAGGAACATGCTTGCTCGTCCTGTCCTTTCTTTACACAGAGATCACATGACTTTGGTTTATCCTTGGCTATATCATATGCTGGCAGCTGGTTGAGCGGTACCTCACATACTTGACTACAACAAAATTAATAAGTATTTATGTTCACGTGAAATACACTTTTTTAAAAATAGTTTATCATGCCTATTTTCATTATGTTTATTGAGAAATCTATGTAGAAAAATCTAGGGACTATGTCTTTTTACTCGCTATTTTGCAAACCATTTTTCTAAATGTTAAATGTAATTGTATATAAAGAAGACTAGCACGAATTCATTGGTTCACTACAATTTGCAAAATAAATTGATCATCGGAGTGCATTAAAAGTAGAGTTAGTAGCTCTGGTGCATTGCAGGTGCTCATGTTTGAAATGCTCATGACGCCATGTCAATAAACAGTGCAAGACTGTTACCCAACATGGCTGCTAAAACTCTGCTATAACCTTTGTGCAAATTGGCATGAAGCTGCAAATGATTTTGCATCTGAAAGCTGAGATATTTTTTCTACAGACAGAGTTTTTCCTTCAAGCAGCTAGCGAGGGCTTAGCAACTTAGAATCTAGATATTTGCAGTTACGATTTTGTGCCGTCGGAATTTTACATGTATGTATTTCTACAAACTAGAGATTTATGTAACAACTTTGCATATAAACTCATTGCACAAAATCATGCGTGCTGCATCAAAAATGACATGGTTGCGTACAAGAAGAATTGAGCGGTGAGCCTGTAACCACGCATTTGGTCAAGCAGCAAAAGACAAGAAGCAACATTTTTTGCGATCAGAAACAGCAAATCTTAGACTGCTAGGTTGCAGAGCAATATGAAAGCAATGTCATATGTTCAGCTGCTAACTCTGGCGAATTATAAAAATTATCCATAAATAAACAATGACCTAAATTTAGCAAACCACTCATTAATTTCATGACTATGTTGTGAGTGATTCCTCTACCAGTTCCTTCAGCTTGCTCTCGCTCATCACCAATGTATACAGACAGCTTGTGCGCATAGCCAGAGAGAGCATCGCAGAGAGCAAATAACATTATTCCAAATCTAGATATTTTAGCTGGAATATACTGACTGCAACTCAGCTATCTTTTCTAAGCCAGCAAGCTTTCATTTGTAGGTATAAGTTTACCAGGCAGCAAAACAGAAGTTAACCAGCTGGATATCATGGCAAAAACATTTCCTAGCCTAAACCATTTATTGCCAACAGGATTTTGTCAGTAAAATGCAAACTGTGCAAAACCATTAAAAACCTGTTTCTTGAAATCATTTTACTAAACATTGTCGTAGATAAAAAAGGATTAGTGAACCATTAAGACAACAAAGTAGGCTTCTTGACAATACCCATAAGCAAAACTAAACCAAAAACTCGCCATCTATCTTTGTCGTCGACTGGCTACCAGGCATCGCCATGTTGTTTAAGGCAATATATATCTATTTGTTTTGGTAACTATAAAATTCATTATAGCCATTTTAATAAAAAGCTTTAAAAAATCAAAAATAATTATCTCTCTAAAAGTTTGACTTTTTACATCTGCAAAGCTGTCATCAGAGTGTAATTCTTTGAGTTTTAAACCAGTTCCTCTTTTTGAAATACATCATTATTCCCTGTTTCAACGGCCATTCCACTCTCAATTTTGCATACTATTCACTTTGTTGATCTTCTTTTTCACTTCCATTTTCTTCTCCACATTTTTCAAACCTGAAATCCTTATTTTGACCTCAAAAACAGTCGGAGTCTTCCTCTAAAAAAACTTTTTAGCATAGCTCAAACAATCGCATGCGTTAATGGTGAATACATTTCCATGAAGAAAGATCGAATCTCTGACACCTCTACTCTTTGTCTTTGTCTACACGTCTACTCCAAACAGTAGTAAAAAGCTTATCAAAATTGATCAAATTATCAATTGTAAAATTTAATGCTACATTTAAATAAATAAAGTAATTCAAAAAAAACCTTAAGTAATTTCAATGGTCGCCTTAACATTACCATTTTAATCATTCTAACAATTTTTTCATTTGTTCTGCCTAAAATCACGAAATTAACCAAGAATATTGAATAATTGAGGTGAAATTTACAGAATTATCAGAGTTGTGTATTCACACCGAAACTGTTTTTAATTCACTTTTAATTGCTTAAACAAATTATTAACAATCACGATTCTAGAAGCTTTAGCAATTTATATAGTCCAAGACACATAACGCGACGTGCGATAAAAATGTTTACGCGATTTGGCATAGTAAATACGATGCAACTGACTTCATTGCGCTAAAGATGGCAATTATTTTTACTATGGAGCTGTTGCTGATAAAAATATTTTGCTATTATTAAAAATAAATGGTTTGTAACCATGCTGTTCTAACAATAATGAACCAACGATAGCACAAATTAGACAGCTGCATCGTATGCATTATGTTGAAGTGAGCTAGTACTTTTGTTGTATGTCATAATACGTGTCTCGGACTATACCAATCACGAATGCTGCTAAAATCGCAATCACTAATAATTTGTTTAACCAATTAAAAGCATTTAGTTGACGATCTTAGTTTGCATGGACAGCTTTGACAATTCGGTGAATTTCGGCCTAATAATTCTGTGTTTTTTGGTTCATTTCGTGATTTCGGTCAAACAAACACCAAATTTCATCTTTTGTGGCCATGCCTTAAGGCTATATCACTGTCTCTAACAATGTACATAGCCGATATGAGGCCTTCTTCTCTGACGAGAAACACTAATTATTGAATTGATAAGTCTGCACAAGGGCTTTTAGCAGTGTTTACTTTATTGCTTGATATAGCTTTATAGTTCTTATCAACACTTAAATAACTTTTATTTAGCTGCTGCCAGCTGTAAGCCCTTTAAGAGCATTGACAGGATTTTTAGCAAATAGTTACTGGATTTCCAATGATTACTTGCAAACCTTATGGTAATTGGCTTCTAGCTAATAATTTTTTATGTAGTTTTACGGAAATCATAATATCACGCACATAAATTGAATTTGTTTCCTCATGTTAATCAAAGGAGGGGAAACTCCTTATAATACTTTTGTTATTATTTGTGCAAACCTTTTACTTTACTGTTTCCTGTTTATCTCTGTATTTAACTGTTCGAACAATACAAGACTATGAGAGCCTAATCTTAGTTAACTAGTAATTTCCTACAGGTTATGGGACCAGGAACGTTATATGTACTGTGTAACTAGTTAGATTAGTCATCTGTGATCATTATGGGCAATAAATGGAGGGTAGGCAAACTTTCTAGCAGCAACTATACCACATGGAAGTTTAAGCTTAAACATCTGCTGATTGGTAAGGAGCTATTTAAATATGTTGATGCAACTACAGTTGTTCCGGCAAACACAGCTGATTGGGCTGTGAAAGCAGCCTATAATAGAAACTCGAGCAAGTCACCAACTCATATTGTGATTGCGGTTAGCAATGAGTTGCTCTACTTTATAACTGAATGTAAAACCGCCAAGGAGATGTGGGATAAACTGTCTAAACATTTTGAGATAAATGCTTTAGCTAATAAAATGTTCTTGAAGAAGCACTACTTTCGCTCAGTAATGTCTGAGAGCACATCAATTGAAGGTCATGTAAAGAATATGCAAGATCACACGAATTGGCTAGCTGCTATCAAATCACCTATTGCTGAAGAGGAACAAGTTGTAACACTTCTAAGCTCCTTTCCAGAGAGTTATTCAAGTGTAGTTACTGCTCTCGAAACGCAGAAAGATACGCCATCGCTAGAATTTGTTCAACAAACTCTTCTAAACGAAGAACAGAAACGAAAAGAACATAGCTCTGTATCAGCCTCTAGCGGAAGGAACTCTGTCACCAACCTTACTACTGCTCTCTCAATGACGACAAATTAGACACGGGGTTACCTGCTTGTACTGTAATAAAATGGTCATGCTCAACGTTTCTGTAGAGAGAGAAAAGATGCAGAACCCAAAGAAGTTCTACACCAAGCTAAGCATTCAGAAGATAACTATTCTGACACAGGTGAGTTGGCCTTTTTGGCTGGTATGAGTACTGACTCCACCGATGAAATTAATCAGCGCTGGCAGATAGATTCACGTGCTACAAAGCACATGACTCCTTATAAAAGTTTGTTCAGCGAGTTCACTAAATTTGACCAACCTCTTAAAGTAGAAGTACCTGATGGAAGCTCTGTAGACGCCATTAGGATAAGTAACATTGAAGTATCAACACAGTTAAGTCGTAGAGTAAAGGGCAAAGCTACATTATATGATGTTCTGTACATACCTGACTAACCACAAACCTGTTCTCTATTGGCGCTGCAGCCTCTAAGGGATTGATTGTACAATTTGGACATAGTCGATGTTGTATTATAAACCAATGAAAACAAGTATGTGGCCGAGGAACACTCATAGATAAACTGTATTGCCTAGATATAGAAACTTTAAACATCAGTGCGAACATCACTTCGCACAGCAGTAAGCTATGGCATCAACGCCTTGGTCATGTTGATGAAACTGCTATACATTGTATGGACAGGGAACAACTGGTGAGTGGTGTTAATCCCTCTGCTGTAAAACTAGATTTGTCTGAACTGTGTGTAAACGGAAAATCTCAAGAAAACCCTTTAAGCCCAATAGCGACATCAAGTCTACGCGTGTCTTTGAACTTGTACACACAGATGTGTGTGGTCCTATGCAAACACAATCCATAGGAGGCAGTAAATACTATGTTACTTTTATTGATGATTTTAGTAGGTATACTTATACATATTTTATACGAGATAAGTCTGATGTATTTTCTAGATTCTGTGAGTTTGCAGCTTAAGTAACCAACCAAACCGGAAAAACAATCTGCGCAATACGTTCTGATTGGGGTGGCAAGTATATCTCTACGTAATTCGAAAACCATCTAAAATCCCAATGTATTCGTCATGAACTGACCGTTAGACATACTCCAGAGCAAAATGGTGCAGCCGAACGTTATAACAGAGCGGTATGTGAATCTGCTTGTGCTATGATCATAAATGCAAATATTCTCAAATTTTTATGGGCTGAGGGCATTGCCACTGCTGTTTATTTAAGAAACAGAATTCCGACTTGCACACACAAAACGCCTACAACACCTTATCAGATATAGTATGGTGGGAAACCTGATATAGATCACCTTTGAGTTTTCAGCTGCATGGCATATGCTCACATACCAGACACTATTTGAAGAACGCTTGACGCCAAAGCTGAATTCATGACATTTGTCGGCTAGAGTGTAAGGTCTAAAGGCTATCGCTTGTACGACCATCAATCTAATTCTGTGGTTGTGAGAAGGGATGTTATGCTCAATGAACAACTGTTGAGTATCACAGATGTATCATGTATCCCAGCCGCAAGTCCAGTAACAGTAAATATTTCCAGTGCTGATGAAACTCAGCTTTGCCAATTTGACCGCCTTCGCAAATCACCACAGCGTCTAGATATAGACATTGCTTGTCATGTTAGTGAGATTGTCGAACCATTGAACTTTATTGACATAGAAAAGTGTGAGCAGCGAGATGAATGATTAGCTGCAGCTGAGAATGAGTATGATGTTCTCCTGAGCAATGAAACATAGAAACTCTTAGAGCTGCCTTCCCAGCGTAAATCAATTGGATGCGAATGGGTATTTAAGGCGAAGTACAACGCCGATTGTCAAGTCGATCGTTTCAAAGCTCGCTTTGTAGAAAAAGGATATGCGCAAAAAAGGCTGGCATCGATTATGATGAAACATACTCTCCGGTAGTTCGACACTCATCTCTTAGAGCTGCGTTTACTCAGGCTGTAGATCGAGGTGTGCCAGTGCACCAGATGGACATTGTCACAGCGTTCTTAAATGGCGAACTCGAGGAAGAAATTTATATGCGTCTGCCATCAGGGTTTAAAAAGACAAGAGAAGAACACCCAGTCTGTAAACTCAAAAAGTCGTGGTAGGGTTTAGAGCAATAGCCAAGGTGTTGGGACATTGTGTTAGATAACTTTATCAAATCTCATAGTTTCAGTAATTCAAATGCAGATCATTGTGTGTATGTACGCGACATATGTGAAGTAAAAACCACAATTGCTGTATACGTCGTTGACCTAATTATTATGTCATATACTGAATGTGAAATGAGCAAGATTAAACAAGCGTTAGCCTCAGAGTATCAGATGAAAGATCTTAGAAGTTTGCACTACTGCCTGGGAATTTCCATCTGCCAAAGCGAAACCGCCACCACGCCAAATCAAACACATTATATCCAGCAAATTTTACGCAAATATGGAATGGAAAATGCTAACTCAGTTTCTACCCCGATGGCTACCGATGTGAGGTTTATGAAAGACGATGGTTGTAAGCTAGCAAATGCATGTGTGTACCAATCGATGGTAGGTAGTCCAACCAATCGATGGTTTGTATGCGGCATCTGCTACTCGTCCTGATATATCTCATGGGGTGGGAGTGTTATCTATGTACAACTCATCACCAACTGAAACACACATGATAGCTGTAAAACAAGTACTCCGATATCTCAAAGGCAGTATAGACATCTGTCTTCACATTGAAAAACATTATGGTAAACTGTTCAGGTATACAGATGCTAGTTGGGCAAAAGATTGTGATAACCGACACTCAACCTCCAGAATAGTATTCATGCACGACCTTACACTTGTTAGTTGGCTCAGTAAATCGCAGAGTATTGTTGCTGTATCTATCGCCGAAGCAGAATATGTAGCGCTGTATGATGCTGCAAGATAGGCCACATGGCTCCGTCAGCTATACGATGCTGTCACCAACTGCCCGTCTCCAGCAATTAATGTCTATGTTGACAACCAATCAACTATCATGATAGCAAACTTAAGTTCAAACACGAAACGAATTAAGCACATTGACATGAAGTATCTCTACTGTAGAGAAACTATCACAAATGGGGTCATAGTAAATTCTTATTGCCCGACTGAGAAAAACATAGCTGAAATTTTCACAAAACCGCTTGCTCGCCCCCATTTGAAGAGCTCCGTAAACTACTCGTTCATTGACAATATTAATTCACTCGTTGGTTACGTGTATCAATTATTTTCCTCTGCTAATTGTAAAAACTATGTAGGAGGATTGTTTATGTAGTTTTCATGGAAACCATTTTATGATGCACATATTTTGAAGTTGTTTTTTCATGTTAATCAAAGGAGGAGCAACTCCCTATAAAAATTTTGTTTTTGTTTGTGCAAACCTTCTACTTTACTGTTTCCGGTTTCTCTCTGTATTTAACTGTTTGAACAATACAAGACTATGAGAGCCTAATCTTAATGAACTAGCAATTTATAATACTAATCACCTGTTTTAAAAGTGCCACCTCAAACTCTGCCTGCTTAAAAAATGTCATGAAATATTAAAACAATGTCCCCTACCAACCTTCCTGCAATTTTTCTATTGGCCAATTTGTATTCTTATACTGATTAGATACAGGTAGTTAAAATACGAGCCACAAAAATGGTGAGATTTCCATTACTTGCTCTGGCTACGTGCGGTTTGTACTCGAAGACTTCAAACTGAAAGGAGGTAATAGTCATCATGTATTTCTGTCTCAACATAAGCTTATTCTTTTGCATAGCCTTTGTACAGGTAGATATTCTAGTTACTGGTATTATTTAACAAATAAGAGTCAGAAGAGAATTTAATGCCTATATTCATTACAAAAAAGATAGGAAACCCTCTTTTTAAGCCTAATAATGCATACATGCTTTTATCACTGTGGTCACTTTATAGCTTGTTACTTTAAGCAAATACAGGAAGTACTTGTATTTAGTTTGTGCTGGTTTTAACCATTTCATGAGCAATCAAATAATTTCTATTAAATACATTTTTAACAAAAAGAAAATAGCAAATTGTTTGTATTGCAATAATTACCAGCAAACTATAATTTTATGCCAAAATAATGTTTTTGGACCATGTTTCAAAAAATGTACCGGTTTTTAACAAGTACTGTTGACTTCTTGGTAGCTGCAGAATGTAGCTTTAAAAATTGATTTTCTGCATGACTTTTTTGTTTTGGTTCCAAACTCTCATTCTTTTAAGGATTAGAATTCAATAAAACTTGAGTAAAATACCGCATACAAAACAATGTATGAGTTACTTTATTACTAGTTTGTTTTTGTTTAGCCATTTTCTTAGCTGATTATAGGTCAAATAGACTTCTGCAAGTGCCATTATGTTGGCACATGTCGCCCAATCTACAAATAGCGATCATGAAGGCATACAATTCAGGCTAGAGTCTCAATCGTTGCTCAATAACTATCATCCATGAGTTTACTATATAGCACGCAACTCTTTGCGTTGATGGGATTCAGTTGTATTTAGCTGATAATAGCTTTTATTTTTTCTGAACAAGGTTCAACAATATAGGGTGGTCAGTCTTTGCAAAGAATCCTTGCAAGGATTGATTTTAAATAAAGTTTTTAAATCAATTCAATTTTTCACTCATTTGTCTAATTGGCAAGATGAATATGTCATATAGTCTGTACTGCTCGTATGAAACCATAATTATTCCTTTGCATACATGTGCAAGCATTGAGCTGTTTATAAAAGTTTAGCTTCCTTTATTTGAGAACTATTTAATATAGTGACGAGTGAAAATCTGAGGTCTGCTAAGAATATTTGTTTCCATCAGGTGCTACCAGTAAGTAGGCTGAGAAAAATATGCATATCAATGGTGTGCATTATCAAGTCTTTTACAAAAGAGACACTATACAAAGTTTGGCACCGTTTAGTTAAAAAAACAATAATAAAATAACATGGATTTTTGCCCTTTGCTCTGCATATTAATGGTCTAGACTGGTTCAACCAAAAGGAAAAAAATGTTGCAACATTGAGTCGCTCTTTAGACAACCGAACATAACTTTAAACAAATAGAAATACTTTGAACTGCATAATTGCGTAAACATTTTATAGTTTATAAGTTCTACTTTGTCTATTCAATCTACTCAGACTCAGTCTAAACTTGTTACTTGCAATTAAGTGGATTACAATGTAAGTATTGATTACATCAGTAAGTATGAAGCCTTTTCTTTTAGCTATCAGTCCCATTCATTGTGTTGGTATCAGAGCATAAAGGTTCTTAGCGTTGTGTTTACTTTATAGCCTGTAGTTCTTACTCATATGGTTACATGTTTGTATTTAGACGGTACGTGTGCAGGTATTTACCCAACTCCTAGCAGCTATTTTATGAACTGAAAATAGCGACTCACGCGCCTCACTGATGAAAAATTATACCACCATTAATATTCACAGTATAATAGGACGTGTTATGGTTTAAGAGATTTATGTTTATTGATTTAATGCTAACAAAATACGACTAGCGAGTTGGACATACTTTTAAACATATTGTGCACGCCATAGTTTTTTATGAACACTTACTGCAAACTCTTTAATTCACAGCATCATCAATTATGTATCCTGCATGCTTCAGCCTTATTAGATGATTCGCTTAATTTCACAGAACTCGTTGCTTTAATAATGGCAATGACGAATCTGTTTTTTTCAGCTGCTCTTTAGCGAAATTTATTGAAACAATTGCAGCTTGACCTGTAAGTTTAAAAAAAGTGTTTTCTTTTTTACAAAAAATTATCACTTTTTTTAAACTCAAAGTTAGATTTTTGCAAAGGCTTCACAACATGAAATATGCATATAGAACTGAAGTTTGACCGATTTTTTGTTGCTGATGCGAAAGGGCAACCCACTTGGTGAGTATTTGTAGTTAAGATAATCTGCAGAAACCCTTATAAACAGAGGGCAATCTGCTGAAAGCACATTACGTGGCAACAGAATTGCCATACAGAAAGAGTTGCTAAGCAATAGAGATAGTACAGATAATGTAATACTTGACTGTTTAATAGTTTAATGCAGAAATGATGAAATCTCACATATTTCTTTCCTTACTTTCAGGATAAACCCAGTCAATAATCATCCATTATTTCTGACTACATATACATTTTGTCTCTAAAAGCTGTTAGGTGTTAGGTTTTCTTCTCCCGGTTCTTGAAAAAAATCAAAAGTTTGAAGATCAAAAGTTTACTCTGCGTTAGTAAAGCAAGCAATTATATCCCTAGTCTTGGTGTATTGTTCACATAAAAAGGTGGCGCCACTCTATTTGATTGTTCACAATAGCCAGCACAAAGCATTACTATTCAGACATGAAACCCAATCATTTAATCAATATAATTGCACTCAGGCTCTCAAAAGCTAGTATACACTATACACTGTGTCAGACTGTCTTAGCAGCCCTGTTCACAAACTATTCATTGATTTCGGGCAAGTAGACCAACACCATTCCTAAGGCATTGTAGATATTTTGGGAAACAATGAAGTGTCGATATTACCCATATTAATAAGTTGCCATTGAATTACAGTAGTGTAGGTAATGTGAACCATTTCGGCAATAATGACAGGTTGTCACAAGTTGTTTGATCTAGCCTGTCTGCATAAAATATTCCGCACGCACGTAGGATTAGTAATTTATCAACACAGTGACAACATTGTATAAAAATAATGTAAGCTACAGGCCAATCACTGAAGTCATTGCATATAAGTTTGTTATAATGTTAAAAACCATATGACAGATGAATTCCTATGTAGCATGGAACTGGTGCCACAGTGATACAATGTCAACCAGACTTATGTTTTATTTCTACATTGCAACTTGCAGTCTCTAATGAATATACAAAGTGCCTGTGTTTAGCTGATACTGGCTTTAAACCTTTAGTGTGTGTGTTCACTCGACTTCTAGTAGGCTCCATATTTTACAGACTGAAGTTATCTGCTATCTTGCCTTATGAAATTTTTAAACTAATAAATCAATGTTAAACAAAAACAATATTTTTACTGTGTTTCAAGGAACTAAATATGCCAAGCACGAATGCTATCAAAATAGACCAATTTAGCCAGCCTTCAGGACCAAAATTAAAATTTTGATACCTAACAACTAACCCGCAGTCTTCCAATGGACAAATCAGGATGTTATTCTCATCATAGAAACCAGTCAGACATTCAAAGCAATGTACATGGTTGCAGGTAAGTTGACGAGGCTTAGGCAGAGCTACTCCTTGTCTCAAACAGAAACCACATTCTATTGCAGGTGACACAATCTCGTCCATGTTAGCCATGATAGGAACTACAAGAATAAATCAATATGGTATATCAAAAAGGCAACTCGAAGGGTCTCACGGTTAGTGAACACTCACGTGGTGAGAATTTATATGGATATAAACATGGATAAAAACATGGATATAAGAAATCTTTCTAATGCAGGCTACAAAAAATTTCTACTGCAGGCTACAAAGTTTTTCTACTGCAGGCTACTAAATATTTCTACTGCGAGCAGGAAAACTGCAATAATCCTTTCAATCAAACAGCAATTACTAAACAGAGTGTAATATATCTATTGATACTTGGCTACCTAACCCAACAGTATTCAGGAGCAGTGATGTAGCTGTTTTTAGAGATGATCAAAGAATAAACAGTATTTCATGTGAAATGCAAGCTTTTTTTACCCATTAATTTATCAGATATTATTTGTATTATATTGACATTCTGCTCGATTTATTATTACGTGACAAAGCATATCATGAACATTTCTAATAATTAATTTATATGGCAGACCAGATATTGCTAACTGTGCTTTAGTAGTAGCCAAACCTGCCAACCCTGGAGTGGGGAAAGGAGTGAGAGTCTATTTTTGGGGCAATGAAAACGCGAGGATTTGATAAATGGGGTAAATTTTCATAGCGTATAAAAACACCACAGCGAAAGATAATCTAACTCCATATGAAAACTACATGTCGTGGAGGTGGAGGCTATTGATAGATGAGAATGCCACAAACATGTTTATACATGATTGTTTACTCGTAGTAAGCATATGATTACTACTTGAAGATTGGGGCAAAAAAAGGTTTGCTTGGGTAAAAGGGGCAATTGCGTGACACGGGCGTGAGATGCGTTAGGCATGGAGCAATTGTGTGAGTCTCACGCCGAATGCGTGAGAGTTGGCAGGTATGGTAGTAGTCCAACTAGCTCAACCAGTTCACCCTAAACAGTTACGAGAAAAGCAAGGTATTTTAAGTGAATCGATAATATCCTATTTTTAAAAATTAGCCAATCAGTAAAGGGCACAAAGATGCAAACTTACAATAACAAATAATAGACCATAATGTGTTTTAATATAATGTACTTAAACAAATTACCTGCTATGAATATGTTCACTTTTAGATAATTATTGTTGGTTATTACTAACTTCCCAGCTAGCAGTTCAAGTTACCTGGTTAGTACTTTATCTTCAACTACTCTGTTAGAATTAATGATAATGTTTTGGTTAGAGCTGCTGTTTAGGATAGAAGTAAGAAATCTCTTCGCCCACCAGTCAAAGTGTAGTAGTGGTAACTTCCTCCTAGTAATCATGGAACATACGTATGAAATCAAACTGCTCACACAATACATTCCTATTGATCATTGGCATAGCCTAAGAAACCTTAGACTCTTGCACAAGCCTGTGCGATATTCGCGTTTGTTATTGATAGTCCATTACTCCTCTACGCTTGGATAGTTTTCAATTTTCGCAAACTTTGCCTTCAGTGCAAAGTTTTGCTTGCACAGGCCTGTGTGTGCAAAATTTAAGTGGGTCATTGATAGACCATTGCTTTCCTACTCTTTAGTGGTTTTGTCTAGTTTTAGTAATGCGCTGCAGTTTTTAATAGTATAAATACAATTGTTTCTAAAGAATCAGTATAATGGCTGCCAAAATTTAACTTTAGACATTATGGCAACTGTATTAAAGCAAGTACAAATGAATGGCTTGGTAAAATGGTATGACAATTGTGCGGGCAAACAGAATCACAACAGATACCATTTAGTTATACAAAGGGGTTGTCATGTCATGGACATTTGAACTGCTTGGACAAACACTGTCAAGACCATGTGACAATAACAAGGCTGAATTAATGGAAACAGTTGGTGTAGCTTACATTTTAACAATAGCTCAGTCCTAGTGTAATAGTAGTAGGCTATTATACTGTCTGCATTAAAATGTCAATCATTTCTTAAACAACATAATTATATCAATGCAGAGATTTTAGACATAATGTTTCATGTTTATACAGATGCCCGCTGTCAAAAAATGAACTAGCTGACGCATCATACTCAACAATTTCAGTTGAAAGGAAACTAGAAGTCAAGCTTTCAGATCAAACCAAACAATTTAATGCTGACAAACACAGAGTCAGCCATTTTCTTCTGCGTACTTCTCTTGCTGTTGGTTTATGAATTTCCTTGATCATTTACCATATAATTACATTGCCTACATGTGGTACAGTTTATAATAACATTTTAGACAATGATGAAAGCTGGACAGTTAATTAATGTTGAGCAAATTTGGAGAGCATTGCAAGCTATCACCCGCCAGCTCAAACGCTAGCAAAGTCCTGTGCTCACCAATGTAATGTACCCAAACAAATTACTGGCTATAAAATTGTTCACTTGCAGATAGTTATTGTTTGTTGTTACCGACTATGTGATTAGTATAAGGGTATTCAAGTGCTTCATTAAATTAATGATAATCCTTTAATTTGAAATGCTGTTTAGGATGAAAGTAAGTAATCTCTTCACCCACCAGTCAAAGTGTAGTAGTGGTAGCTTTATTCTAGTAACCACGGAACATACACATGAAATTGCACCAACAGTGCATCCCAATTATCATAGATCTAGCCTAAAAGATCATAGATGAATAGCATAATCGACAAAACTCGCAGAGTATAAAAATCAATATAAATATACGTTGCACTCGACCCGCATTACACTCAGTCATAGTCTAGGAGAGAGATGCATGTACACTAGGCTATGATTAGTTATACCACCACCTCTAAACTTAGATAATCTTCAACTTTTGTACACTTTTTTGTTTGCGCGCAGTTTTGCTTGCTTAGGCCTGTGTGTGCATGCACGTGCTCGAGTATGTGTGTGCATGTGCGTATCAGGCGTGCAAGTGTGCATAAGTGTAACACTTGTGTCTCGTTGATACACCATTTCTCTCCTATTGTGGAGGGGTTTTCTGTCTTTTTTTATAAAGCGATGCAGATGTTGATTTTTTTTAAATTATGCGTTTTAAAAACTAGCATGGTCCCTGGAATAAAAATCATAGTTACAAACTAATGCAATAGCATAATGGCAAGTGCAAGCAAGTGGTATGGTAAGTTGGCATTGCAACTGGGACACGTAAACAGACTCCCAGCAATTATCAGCCAATGCAATGGAGGTGTTGTGGTGTCATGCTTATTTGAACAGCTTGGAGGTGAGGTACTTGAGAGTTTGTAATATTAATATCGGTAGTCATATCATTTTCTACTCATCTCAATAGCTCAGATGCAACACCCTCAATACTTTATAACAATAACACAGCAACGTAGATATTATTAATTATAGAGTCAGCTCGTGTAGCGCTCATTAGAACAATAACACAGCTATTACCACAATTGACAGAAAAAATGAAATCATTAAAAATTCACCATAATCATACATAGTCTGTGTGTTTCCATGCTTCAAATGGGGTCAGAGTTGCTTCCCCTTCAAATCATATAAACTAAAATCAAAATGCACATGACGCCACTTTTCTTCGTTAAATCTGTGCGAAGGCTTTTGCTGTAAATTAACATTTAACATCATAAAACTGTTCACTGCTGATGAATCCGTATCGATAATACTTGACTAAGCTCTCTCCAGTGGAGGTAAAACAATGTCAGCGCACAACACAAATGTCAGCTACAAAGACACTGTACAGCTATTTACTACTGTATCTACTTGAATTTCTGCTTTCACTTTAACATTTACATGCTAAGGATGGGCTGCCAGTACGAGGATGACAAAATTATTACTCTTCTGTACCACTAATTGGCCGAACATGAATTGAAAAGTGACCGCGAAATACCGCAATCTACCTCAGTTTCGTGATGGCGGCGATTAACTGTTCGTTTTTTAGTTTTTAAAAGCTTGCAATCACAATTCCACATATTTTGCACCTACAACACAGCAGAGTAAGACATGGTGAATCTTTTAATACCAAATAACTGTAATGTGAATTTTGTTGCCAGTAAACCTTTAAAACTTCTATTTTGAAGGACACATCGCAAATCTTGGAAACATATGTGTATCACAACTCTGAATTGTTGAAGCAGTCGGGTGCAAATTCGTTGGCAGTGGGCAGCTTCAAACCCATTCTATGTGTGGAAGCACACTGATTAGTAATTTAGCCTGGGTACCAAATAATAATGTTGGAGTCTGGCCAGTAGATCAGATTTGTCTATCTTGGCAGGCAGCAACTTTGACATATTTTGGCGTCAACATCATGTGCCGAGACCTGTTCAAAGCCTTCGCAGCATCCCTGTTTATGATCTCCACCCACTGTGTGTCAATTAGACAGACTAAAAGTCTATTATTAAACTGAGTCTATTTCAGCAATCAGTTAATGTTGGCTGATATATAAATACATTAAGCTATTGGATAATTGAGCTTGGGATGACCAGTGGCTTTGTTGCTTTGCCAGTTTGGTAATTTTAAAATTTAATTATTTAATACTAACATTAATCCGGCGCTGCCTACAATTTTTTTAGTGTCAAACCACCTGCTGCATGCGTCTAGAATAAAAAAACAATAGGCACATCACTTTCAAGACAACAATCTATGAATGCGTACCTTGAGGTCAATTTTCCTAATGCATGCAAATACACATTTTCAAGTTTTCAACTAGATGGGTGTTTAAAAATCTCGTTTACAGAAGCCAGGTGAAGTTTTAAAGCGAAATAATTATTTTGCGGAGCCGATGGAAAGCACTGACGCCATGTGTATGAAGCTTGGTTGAAGTTGGTCAAACATTTGAAAATGTACAGACTAACAAACGCACTATGTTGACTGTAAAAAAATTAGAATGCATGAAATTTATAATTTGAGAGTTGTTTACTCTTGAAAGATTAAATAAACCTGACATCCTGCAAGAATATGTAAAAACATGAAATAATAATGTGAAATGTAGACCCAGATGCATTCAGAGCCTGTCAGGTAAACTGAAGTGCTAGCAGGTGCTGCACATCATTTGACATCTCTAACATGTATAAAAAAACTAGGGCAAACATAGATATATCTCGTTGCCATGGTGAAAGCCATTAGAGTAGAATAGTTAATGGATTTCCCTATGTAACATCATGTATCGATGTCTATGGTAAGGTTATCTATTAACTTCTCAGGTTTAATTACTGGCTAACACCTGATTTAAACACTTGATAAATACTTGATATTATAAACAATTTAATTATTGTTTATAACGATATTTTATTTATAAAAATTATATTGCTGTAAAAAATATAATTATTATTTACAATAATAATTATCTGCATAATTAACAAACTAAGTTGCAAAACAAACAATTCGTACCTTTGATAAGATGGCAGTAGAGGTACCCAGATGGCACGGGTTCGAATCCAGGACGATGTAATCTTTTTTCTCCTTTGATAAGTGGACAACTAGTAGCCACCAAGAGAACCGTTTCATATGCTCGCAAGTCACATTCACTTCTGTTGACACTTTCATGCAACATCATTCAACGAAATATTCTCACAAATATATTTCACGCATTCAATAAAACCATGTCTATTGTTCTTACGCGTCTATTTCAACGTCATTTTAATACTGTCCCTTTCATCAGTGATATCTTGTAACCTAATTTAAAAATTTGTTTAATTTTTTAACCTGAGGTTGAAAAAGTACATATCATTGTCTGATAAAAATGAGGAGCCTGTTGGGTCAACCGTGAGATAATCAAAAAATGCTGCAGAAATTAATCGCGAAGTACGCGTCATATGATCAGATGACGACTAGATGATTAGACCAAGCCGACACAAAACTGTAAAGTTGCGAGCATCTATATTTAATACGGGGTCTTCGGTAAAACCCAGTGCTTGTTGTAAACTAGTGCTATGAGAAGTTTTATATTGAGACTTTTATTGGCTTTTCAATTTACGTGCGAACATCACGTGACAAAACTATAACCAAATTTAATGACTACGTCAGAGAAATAACCTGACTTCAATCTACGGCGGTTTCGTGAAGGCGACGATTAACTGCTGGTTTTTGAGATTTTAAGAGCTAGTAATCACATTTTCATATATTTTGCACCTACAGCACAACAAGACATGCCTCATGGTACAATATGTATACAATATTATGCCAATTTCAAACTCTATCTATAACATTTTCGTTACATATTTTATTTGGCCAACAGTTTAACCAACACAGCTATGCAAAAAAATTAAATGTATCTTTACTTTGTGCGATGATAAAGCAGCTATGTTAAACTACGATCACTGCAAGGCTAAAACGATCCACCACAATGTTCATTACTCTTAAGGTGCGTTTACACTGGCCGACACCGACTCCAATACCCCCGACTCAGACACGTACCTCCGACATTTCACGCATGGGTACCGACACCGACTCCCCCTTTACACAGCAACGATTGAACTATTTTTGTCGGTAGCAACAGCCAATCACAGCGCTTCGCCGTTCTGACCTTCACCCGACCACGCGAAGATGAGTACGAATAAAAATCAACGCGCTTGATGTGAAAAATTATACACCAGTACTAGACTACTACTGCTGCTCCTACTACTACTACCGCTAGAAGCAACTACTGTATGCCGTATGGAGTCTTCCGATGACGATGAAATTTTGTTGATGGCAGGATCGGCTGCAGCAGCTCTGACAGTCTGTATGATGGAAGAGGAAGAACAGGTTTGTTTGATATATGTATTTTGTTGTTGTTTGTTGGTAGTAGTAGTACTAGTTATTAGTTACTGTTTTGTGTGTGTACGCAAGTAGCTTTTTAGTGTACGTTTGCGTGTCACGACTGCTATCAACATACGTACCAGTCTAGTCTACTACTATTTATTTAAATAATATTATTACATTCACTACTATAATATAACTGCTAATGGAAAAGGCGATTCTCCTACTATATATGCAAGAACGTCTGTTTATCACAACAGCTTTTTACCAAAGACTGTTCGTGAATTTAAAAACTGTATATCACATCAACA
Source organism: Watersipora subatra (assembly GCF_963576615.1). Classification (NCBI taxonomy): domain Eukaryota; kingdom Metazoa; phylum Bryozoa; class Gymnolaemata; order Cheilostomatida; family Watersiporidae; genus Watersipora; species Watersipora subatra. Next base: position 10,252,003 of record NC_088712.1, read on the forward strand.
ATAAACAATTATTTGCTAATATGGCAATAAATAACAATATTATCTAGTGTTAACAACTGCTCAACTTATGAGGTGTGCCGCTTGCCGCAACCGGCTCTAGTACGTTCTATGAAGAAGATGTAAGATGTAATGGTTTTCAATAGCTTCACTGAGGTCAATTTTCGGTGATGGCTGGTACCAAAGTTGTTGGTCAGAGTGTGAGTATGTTTAATAATGATATTATTCCGTCATTTAGTGGTCTCAATCTTCTCATGTGTTTTACGCAGAACCATTCAGATAGGCGGAAGAACCGTACATGGACAGGCCCCATCACAAGCTCAAGGCAAAATAATGGTGCTTATTATGCCACTGTGCCACTACTGATACATGATGATGACGATAACGATGATGATGACAGTGGACTTACATCAAATCGTGTTGGAACATTTAGAAATTATTTCCGAATGACACGGAAGCAATTCGATATGATATTAAAGAAGGTAGAACCCCTTATAGCCAAGGAGAACACTGCACTCCGAGTCAGCATAAGTGCTGAACAAAGACTGATGGTGACACTGAGGTATTTAGCGACTGGGACAAGTATGACACAACTCGATTATGTTTGGTGTATATCTGTCGCCTCCCTGTCTGCAATCATACCTGAAACATGCCACGCCATTTACACATCTTTGTGCGCTGATTATCTCAGGACACCTACCACAGAGCAAGAATGGATTGAGATTTCCAGGCAACTAGAGGACAATTGGAACTTTCCTAATGCACTGGGTGGGTTCTGTGAAAATTCCAAATTATTCAAGCCATGTGCACACATACACACATACAAACTGTGTCCTTTTGTTGCAGGCGCTCTTGATGGGAAGCATATCGTTATGACGAAGCCTTGGCATGCAGGGTCTGAATATCACAATTATAAAACACAGGAGTCAATAATACTCATGGCTATGTGTGATGCCAATTATTCGTGAGTGTAACTAACAATAAAACTAACTACTGCGTGTGTGCAATCTTTTGATACTTTTTCAAGCATGACAATCATGGTTGGACCACCCATCCATCTTGAACTCACCAGAACCAAACATTGCATGTTGATAGTTTAATACTTCAAGAGTATGGTGAGCAATATTTCAAGTGGTTAAATTTATGCTTTCAGATTCGCTTATGTTGATGTTGGAGCACAAGGTAGAGCTTCAGATGGTGGTGTATTTGGGAGATCCACCTTGCAGCTGGGAATTGAAGGCAACACCCTAAACTTTCCCGCTGATCGATGTCCCCCCAATTCCAATCAGGCACTACCACGTGTCATCTTGGCGGATGAGGCATTCCAGCTACAAACCAATCTTATGCGACCTTATCCAAAACGCACTTTGAATCATGAGCGAAGGGTGTGTGTATGAATAGTCTTGTGATATATATTCACAATATTGTAAAGGTCTGGCCCCGGTAGCTGAGCCAGCTTTACTTCCCTAGCAAGGCAGTGCAGTCTGAACACTGGGCCTTCCCCTCGTCGGCCTGCCTGACACACCTAGTGGTCGGATCAGGCCGCGGCGGGCTGTCCTCAGTTCAGGCTCACTTGGAAGGCTAGCACGGCCTGCTCTCTGAGACCCTATCTTGGCTACTTTAGGTCCCGGCTAGCTTACTGGAGGGCCTGATCTCCAATGCTATCGCATTTCTGATCAGGTCCGATCGTAACGCAGCCAACCCCTAGCCTTCCTTAGGTGTCTCCCTAAAGCAGTTCGTGCTTGAAGCCAGATCAGTTCTGGCAGAAGGATCCTTATTCAGCCAACCAGGCAGGCATCAAACGCAGACAGTTTGTAAGAATAAGTATATAGTGTATTTAACGTATCTCAGCACATGTACAACTCTGTCTTGACAGTATCAAATCCGTAAGAAGAATCCCAAAGAGTTGGCCTATGCCTTCTCCTTTTATACTATTTGCTCCGCCCACAATTATATAACATTCATTGTTTCACATCAGGCCTGTGAGGCAGGCCCAGACAATAGGCATAATGGGGTGCTAGCAGGCCTGTGAAGCAGGCCAAAAAATGTAGTATTATATAACAGTAGAAATAGAAATAGGTTAAGACATATACAACAGGTTATGGTCAACAGTTAACAGGTTAAGAAATATACATTAGTGACTAGGCATAATGTTAACAGGTTAAGAAATATACATAAGTGACTAGGTTTAGAATAGTCCCGTCCTCCACAATATATCTATTTGTAATATAATTATATATTTATTATATAATTAAATATATCTATTACAGATATTCAACTACAGACTCTCAAGACTGAGAAGATTGATCGAAAATTCTTTCGGTATTCTTTCAAATACTTGGCGAATTCTACTGTGCAGGATTGATCTGGAGCCAGAAAAGACAAAAACTTTAGTTTTGGCTTGTTGCATCTTGCACAACATCCTGAGGAAATCGAGAACACCACCACGAGGTGCACCACCTCAGACTCAAAATGATGAGACTCAAGATTATGGGGAACAGCTGCCAGGACTTGCCCCTATTGCTCTAAGGCCGACTGCAGCAGCAAGCCGAGTCCGTGATGAATATTGTCATTATTTTAACACTATAGGAGCTGTCTCTTGGCAGGAACGAATGGTGCCACAGCTTTAGGATTATGATATATTTGGCTTATATAGTGCATGTAGTATAATGTTTTAATAATATACACATAATAATAGTTATCATGTGTTCAAGGAACATGTTCATGTTTATTTTAATATCCACTAAGACATATATACACATATTCAGTTATCTTTAGGGAGTCTCAGGAACACAAAGTGATTTAGGGGCAAGTGACTGAGTTTGACTAATATCGAACCGAGGGATTTCTTGATTTTGGGGTGATGGGGCTGGGCCATGATTGAATGGGGGTGATTGGATTTGGGTTGTTTGTGTTGGGCCAGGATTGAATGGGGGTGATTGAATTTGAGCTGCAGGTGATTGGGCTTGGTCGTGATTGAATGGGAGTGATTTAGTTTGAGTTGCATGTGATGGGGCTGAGCCAGGATTGAATGGGGGTGATTGGATTTGGGTTGTTTGTGCTGGGCCAGGATTGAATAGGGGTGATTGGATTTGAGTTACATATGATTGGGCTGGGCCATGATTGAATTGGGATGATTGGGTTTGAGTTACATGTGATTGGGCTGAACCATAATTGAACTGGGTTGGAACAGGATTGTACTGGGATTGGTGCTGGGTGTAGGGTGATCGTTGAATATCTGTGATATTGAAAGCGATGTTGTGAAGGAGCTGTTGGATTTGTACCATGGCAGTTGACCTCTGAAATGGTGTTGGTAGTAAGTTGATCTGAGTTGCAACATTTGCTCCGAAATGTGAATACTCATTAGTGGCCTTCTTCTTCTTTTCCTCCACCATCTCTCGGAATGTGGAGGTCATTTGTTCAGCAACAGCAGCGGTAGCAGAAGTAGGCTTTGATCTTTTCCGACCACTTCGTCCAGCTATAGTGGAAGCTGCAACAGATTCCACTGAGGTAGATGGTGGTGCTGAGGTACTTGCTGTACTGAGCGTATCATCATTATCATCAGAGTCCTAAAAGGAAAAGACATTGATTTAGCAAAGCATGGATTCATTATCAGCGATTAATCACGCAAGAACCTTGACACAGTGAAAGCTGAGCACATATATATTAATATCACAGGAACATACTAGACTTACCGGCAGGTTATCCTCCACTACAGGCTCTGGCTGTGGTGCAATGGAAGATACTGTTTCCTGTATATCTACAGTGCTACTCAAAAATAAGAGGCGCTCATAGTATGGCCACGAAGGCGTATATACTTGACCTGCTTCCGCGCCAGAGCGACTACTCTGCTGCACCATTTTGTACTTTACAAAATATGTCCTGATATTGGCATATTTAGCTTTCATTAGTTGTACTGTAAAATAAACAGAATGTAATATATAGTGACAGTGATAACAGTTGGTGAGTAGCCATGTAAAGCCTGACAGAACACATGGTGATATTGTTGCTATGTCCATGCCACATTTACACAACATCATTATGAGGAAAGTGAATAAACAAATTTTATTAAATGCATAATCATTCAAGGAATGAATAAAATACCGAGCAATGAATGAATGAGGCAATGAAAGAATGATGAAAATCCGAACAAAGAACTGTACGTACAGTTCTTTCGTAATAATTAATTAATAATGAAGCAGATTGAATGGTGAATGTATATTAGTGGTAGTAGTGTGGTGGACACCGGGCCAATACTTTACACTTCTTGTAATTATATGCTTGCATATATTTTGTCTGTAAATATTTTATCACACGCAATTTATTTCTGTTTGAAATAATCTAGATCGTGCCAAGTGAAGACTGGCGAATTCCTTTACAGTAGTTCTATTAGTAGAACTAGTAGTAGTATTAGTAGTAGTCGTACAACTGGCTAATCACTTTTAATCAATTTAAATAAAAGTTACAGCAACAGAATTCATTGATTGGGCCAGCGAAACATAGGATTCTTGAGCCTTTGTGTGGGCTTCTGGAAGCCGGTGGTTCCAAAAAAACCGTCTCGATTCTAGTTGCTCAATAAACAAGTCTGTATCTATTTGTTTTATTAACGAACTCACTTGATTTTTTGGAACTCTCGCGTTCACATCGTTACTAGCCATGCTGGTTAACTATCATAAAGAGCGCTAATAAACCTAGCCCTAGGCCTCTCATTAAAGCCTAGGCTCATTTAATCAGAGGCTCCTAGCTTCTGATTGGCTGATGAGCGTCCGATTTGTCGGTCCAACCGGGCACTGCTGGGTTTCACCGACACTGACTTTCAGATCGGTGCCGACACCGATCTTTCTGTTCACACCTACCGACACCGACACCGACTCATCAAATTTGTCTGAGCACGACAAAATCGGTTACAAAATCGGCCAGTGTAAACGCACCATTACAAAACCCACTTTCACCACTATCAGAGACAGTGCTGCTACTTTAATTATGTGTAGAATCATGAAAACCTGAATCTGAATTGGCTATAATGTCATCAATATAAGTAATTGTCTATTTTCCGACTCGCGCACTCCTTAACAAAACTTACACAAAAAATGTTCGTTTTTTGGCTGAAAATTCTTAAACAAAAATTTAAAATTGCTTCGTTGCTTTAGACTAATTTTATAGAAAAATATTTGGACAACCCTGTCAATATCGTAAAAGTCCTAAAGACCATAAGTTATGTTGTCAGCGAATAATCAAGTTAAGTTACTATGCAATTGCTGAGAAAGTCACAAAATGCATCTACGGCTCTCGACCATAGAAAACGTATAAATGCGTCTACGGCAGTGAAAGTGTTAAAATCTGATCAAACTTTATGTATTTAATAAGTTGTGATTTTCTTGTAGACTAGATGGAATATTACATAAACCTATCAAATATTGTGAAGCACTCACACATCCCATGTCTCTTCGTGTCCTGCTACTTTCTCAATGGCTAGTCACCCTCCGCTTGTCCAGCCACTGTCTCCTTGACTAGCCATCTTGTTAATGCCCAGCTACTGGTTGTACAAACTGTTTCACCTCTTCTTGACAATTCATTAGCAGAATTAAACACTAACGTAGACAATATATTTCAATAGGTCAACATAGCTTTAGCCATCAAGCCAAAGGATTAAATTTGAGTATTTAATTAGCAGCCATTAGGCCAGGCTAAACACTCCAATCGAATGCATAATGCACCACAAGGAGTAGACAGTTGCAGCCAGAACACATCAATGCTAGTAAGCAACAAGTTGAACCTATAAATCAAATGGCAACTCAGAGATGACCTTGACCTTACAAAGATCCTGACATTTTAGCTGGTTCTACCGTAACAAAGGTCAATATATACTGAGAGATTGCTAAATTCGAGGTGCTGGTGTTTTTGATGTTGTGTCATAAGTGTCACCAGCGGCAGCACTCTTCATGTCAGCAGCATGAGCAGTAGTGTTGGTGTTTGAATGCATGATATGAAACAGTATGTTACTTTGAGCGTCTAAACGCAATTTGGTAGCAAATAAAAGGTTCTATGACTTAAGTATGAATAATGACATATGTTAAATTAGTCCATACAGTTTGTCCCCTTTTCAATGTGAGCAGTTCTAAAAAACATGTATTTATTTTAATTATTAATTGCATATTATAAGAAAGACAGAATTATAAGATAGTTTTTAAGATGTGTATACTAGCAAGAATAAAAAATAAGCACCTTCCTGGCGTGTCACAGTATTCTAAAACACAATTCATCGTCTGACAGAAGTAAATATAATCTTTCACACAGCTACATATAGTCAGACTTTGCTACTGAGACAACTGCAGCTGGAGAGCTACATGTGTACTGAATATCAACCGATTTCTTATTGGCTAATGTAAAATCCTGATGAAAAACCTTGAAGTATTTAGCAAAACCTGATAAATTTGTTATTTGCTAATGCATTTTTGTCAGCCAAGGATTAGCTTGCTTGCAAATGACTTGCAAACAGGACATCATTTCCTGATATGCAAAGAATTTGCTCATTTACATTTAATTGGCTTAAAAGGACATCATATCCTGACATGCTATGGGACTTTTCATGAAAATCTGGCTAGGTATATGTAAAGTATAGCGAACTCTAAGTCTAAATCTAAATTTTAAAGTTTAAATTTAAATTTTAAATCTATAGCAAATTCTAAGTCTATAGCGATATACAAGTCTATAGCGAATTCTAAGTCTATAGCGCATTCTAAGTCTATAGCGAACTCTAAGTCTATAGCGAATTCTAAGTCCATAGCGAATTCTAAGTCTGTAGCGAATTCTAAGTCTAGAGTGAATTCTAAGTCTGTAGCGATATACAAGTCTATAGCGAATTCTAAGTCTATTGCGAACTATAAGTCTATAGCAAATTCTAAGTCTATAGCAACTTCTAAATCTATAGCGAATTATAAATCTATAGCGATTTCTAAACCTATATAGCTAATTCTAAGTCTATCGCGAATTCTAAGTCTATATCAACTTCTAAGTCTGTAGCGAATTCTCAGTCTATAGCAAATTCTAAGTCTATAGCGATATACAAGTCTATAGCGAATTCTAAGTCTATTGCGAACTATAAGTCTATAGCAAATTCTAAGTCTATAGCAACTTCTAAATCTATAGCGAATTCTAAATTTATAGCGAATTCTAAGTCTATAGCGAATTCTAAGTCTATAGAGAGTTCTAAGTCTATAGCGAACTCTAAATCTATAGCGAATTCTAAGTCTATAGCAAATTCTAAGTCTATATCAAATTCTAAATCTATAGCGAGTTCTAAGTCTATGGCGAGTTCTAAGTCTATAGCAAATTCTAAGTAAACTATTTTTGGGTATCATTACGTGTTTTTATTACATCTTTTTCAACTTCAGCTATTTATCGGGAATTATTAAGGGCTTTTTATAACACTCTATGTTGACTAGATATTTTTGGGTCCTCTGTTTTGCCCTCACTGTCCCGAATTGCTAAATAGCGAAGTCTGAGTTTATGACACTCTACATTGATTAGATATTTTTGGTTCCTCATTTTCTAAATCTAAGTCTATGTCTATGTTTTGCTAAAAAGGACATCATTTCCTGATACGCAATGGGTTTGCTTGTTTGGACATCATTCCTTTTTAATAAAAATTGCTGTTTTCCACGACCTGGCATTTCATAAGCGATAAAAAATAGGTTTATAATTTTGAAAGTAAGTAGGTCAAATTTTTTCTTCATAGACTATTGAAAATTTATGATGTGCTGGAGATGTTAGGCTTTTGTGTTCAACTGTTTTTACTGTCTGCACCCTAGGACACTTATGTATTCGTGGGACCTAACTTTCGCGTTTTCGCGGTGTCATCCTCTCGAGAAAATTTAATGAGCGAAACTAAACTATCGTAACGAACGAGCGAAAACGCAAAGTTAAATAGCTTGGTTCATTGATATCCACAATAAAATCGTGATATTAGAAATGCAGGCAATTTTCGTCTGTGGTAGGGATAAATTGGAAATTTCTGGTAAACTCATTATAGCTAATACACCGACTGTGCAGCATGGCAAAGCAAATTAGGATTATATCAGTTTAGTCACCGAATTTGTAACTGATGAGGATGAAAGTCTGGTAGGTGAAGTCATAAAATTGAAGAATAATTATTGTAGTGATGAATTTTATTACCATCCAAAAACAATATCATCCCTCATCAGGTCCAACCACATTATCTCTTTCACTGCCAATCATGTACAAATTCGTTACCGGCCTAGTGCCAGCCATTTTACCGAAATTGGCGATATAGCTTTATGATATGTATACAGTATTTTTTCAAGTTCTACTTTTTTTATCTGTATAGAAAATCTAAATTGGCTATTAAGTCTTCAACAACTAATTACCCGTTTTATGACTCGCGCGGGGTAGTTAATGAACTCACAGAAAAATGTTCGTTTTTAGATTAGAAATTCTCAAACAAAGGTTTAAAATTGCTTCGTTGTTTTAGGCTGATTTTATAGAGAAATCTTCGGACAACATGCAGTCAATTTCATATAACTCTTCAAGACCGTGGGTTATGTGGTCAACAAATAATAAAATCAGGTTACCACACAATGGCTGAGAAAGTCCAAAAATGTGTTTATGGCAGTGGCCCCTAGAAAACGCATAAATGTGTTTATGGCAGCATAAGGGTTATACAGTTTAGGTTGTGAAGTTGGTTACCTATCTATTTTCTTCTTCTTGGGATTCGAGTGTGAAAAACACGGTGGGAGGGACCTAGACGTCATTGATAGTCTAAGAAACAAATGGCAGCAAGTGATCAAATTGAATTGTCGATCTCACCCACTCATTTCAACCTGTGGTTTACAAACAAGAACTATTTCTAAATTGAATTTTTTTCTTATTAGTGAACTGGACCTGAAGAATGTATTGTTTTTTTCCACTGCATTTATTTTCACATCACTATATTTTCGCACTCATCAGAGCCGCGAAATTAAGTTGCAGCGAAATTTTACTGTGTGCTACTCACGAAACTAAATATTAGCGAAATATAAGTGTCCTAGGGTAGTTACGCTAGGCTTTCTCCCTCATCTCTAACTTCCCGTATCTGACATGATGACCAGCTGAGACTTCACCGCAATGCTCCATATAAGTCCTGAAGAATACATGACTATTCACCCTCGTTACACGCAATATCCACTTGCGCCTTTCTATTTCTCCTAGTTTTTGTTTCTCAACACCGGAATGCTATTTTTAGACCACAATTAGAGATAAACAACTGGTATTATTGGGAAAACATCAATGCATGCAAACTGAATGATTCAAGAAAAAGTGCTTCATTTATTTCTATAATCAATGATGCGACTTGCTTATAATTTAAGAGTGACTCTCACCATCACAAATACTTGTATTTGTGATTTAGCTCTAAGATTTCAATCTGGTGCGCTTTCTGACATTTCATGCTGTGATGGTTAGTATGATCTCTAATCATATCACTTATCCTTCAACCTATTGATTATACATAAATTTCACAAACAAGAGATCAAGGAGGTAAGCTGCTAACACCAGATTATATTTAAGCGTCAGAGGTATATGTCTATTATATCAATATTCATAGAATTTAATAGAAATTCATAGAATTTAATAGAAATTCATAGAATTCAATAGAAATTACTCATCACCTGTCTCCTTCAATGAGCATATAGCAAAGAACCTCACAGAAATACAAAAACACGACAACTTTTTTGTCAGAACAAAATATTCTGCAATCGCATATATCATGTAAAAATTTAAAAGCTTGTGAGTATTTGTAATTTCAAAACTAACCAAACTAACATTAGCAAGGAACTGAGGCTATCGATGAATATGAAGTCTATGATTTTTTGAGTTGTCAGCAATACATGGACGAAATGTCATTTAATGAACTGTATTTTGACCTGCCGTTGGAGAGGCAATCCGCTTGTCACATCTGCACTGTCAGTTTTTCTCTCCGAGTACCGAGCGATAAGGGTTTTATTTATGTCAGCCATGGGGATACGAGTCTGAAAAAAGAAATGGAATTGTTCTGAGAATATAAATTAACAAAGGATAGATAAAACAGGCCTATAAGACACTAGACATATACGTTTGAAATGGGCAAGATGGGTACAGAAAAAATTCTGAACCCTTAAATTAGTGAACCACGGACGACGCCGTCAATGCGGACCAGTAACCCTGGTCAATTTGTTTAACAGTCTGAAGTTTTTAAACTTTTATTAAGTATATCTAAATGTGCTCATAATACAATGATATTTGGTAGAACACTAGTGAAAAAGTCGGACAGCGGACAGAAAACATCGTCAAACAGCAAAGATCATTATGTCACCATTATCCGGGCTAAAACCATAAAAATTTGTATGATTTGAATAGCTCGTATTTAGAAGTATTTACAGTAGCTTCATATCAGATGAGCAAACGTTAATCACCATTTCGTTGATCAGAATACACTGGATAATTATAGTTTGTATCATAAAATTTTTTATGTGCATCGCATTCATTCATGCCCAACCAACAAACGAGACGTATCGATTTTTTCGTGCGAAATCATTCCAATAAAAATGGTTATTATAGCAAATTAAATAGATGAAGATTATTGGAAAATGCTATTAATAATCTACAAATCAGTACAGAGAACAAGGGTTAAGTTCTAACGTTACAAATTCTAACGTTCCAACATATTGAATAATGGCAGAAATTTACTAGTGACACTTGGAGTTGTCCACACGTTAACACTAATTACAAATCACCAAGAAAAGAGAAGATGATTGCGACTAAAACAAACTGGCTAAACAATACACGGGTGCATACCATACGCAGGTGCATACCATAAATGGGTGCATACTAAGGATGGCATTTGTAGTTTGGAAAGGTGTGATCGCATATCGTTGGAGTTGTCCCACCGAGAGCTATCGCTATCGAATTATCAATGAGCAGTGGGAGTTCACCGACAGTTATAGCGTGACTTGGCAGCTAGTAAAACAATCGTAATAGCGAGAAGATAACTCGTACAAATTCACAAGACATTTTAATGCCATATTTTTCTACAGATGACCACACGTGCCTGAAAACGTCAAGGATTGTGGGAAAGGATGGGAAAAGGAACTGCTGTAGAGAAGAATCTGCCAAAAAATGACAAAAACTATCTGCAAAACTATCGGGTTGTATTAATTTTTTTATTATTCGATAACAATATATCAGTTTTAGATGCTTTGATAGGCTGAAAATAAGCAACACATTCATATTGAGAAGACAACTATCGACTATCGCAGTCGACTATCGAGCTATCGTGCAACCCGTGTGCATACCATACACAAGCGGATAACATCAGCGGGCGCATACCATATACAGCTGTGTCCAATGCACAGGTGAATGCCCTACACAAGCTCATGCACAGGTGCATACAATACATGAGTGCATGCAATATACAGAAGCGTGCCATACATTAATGCCTACCATACATGGTCACAACCATTCACGGGTACATAGCATATACAGGCTCATACACAAGTGCATAGCATACACAGGCTAATACAGAGGTGCATAGCAAACACATGTACATAACATAAACAGACACATATAATACACGGGCGTATACAATAGATGGAAGCATACCATATACAGGTGTATACCATAAGCATGCGAGTGAGTTTGACTTTAGAAAACCTGCCGTGCAGATTCATGGTTTCGTGACTATTGTGTTTCTATGTAAGTAGCAGAGGTCTACCCAAAAGTCACTTATAGAAACCCTGAATCTAAAGGGCTATGAATAACTCTATGATAGAAGCCATAAAACTAAAGGCTTTGAATATGTCTATAATACAAACCCATAAGCTAAAAACTATGGAAAACTATGATAAAAACCCTAAAGCTAGACTGATTATCTCTATGAGAGAAACTCTCAAGCTAAAAAAAACTACGAATAACTCTTTGGTAGAAACTCTCAAGCTGAAAAACTATGAATAACTCTATGGTAGAAGCCCTAAAGCAAAAATACTATAAATAGTTCTATGATAGAAACCCTATCGCTAAAAGACTGTAAATAGTTCTATGATAGAAACCCTAAAGCTACAAGACTATAAATAGTTCTATGGTAGAAACCCTGAAGATAAAAGACTATAAATAGTTCTATGATAGAAACCCTAAAGCTAAAAGACTATAAATAGTTCTATGATCGAAACCCTGAAGCTAAAAGACTATAAATAGTTCTATGATAGAAACCCTGAAGATAAAAGACTATAAATAGTTCTATGATAGAAACCCTGAAGCTAAAAGACTATAAATAGTTCTATGATAGAAACCCTGAAGATAAAAGACTATAAATAGTTCTATGATAGAAACCCTAAAGCTAAAAGACTATAAATAGTTCTATGATAGAAACCCTGAAGATAAAAGACTATAAATAGTTCTATGATAGAAACCCTAAAGCTAAAAGACTATAAATAGTTCTATGATAGAAACCCTAAAGCTTAAAAGACTATAAATACTTCTATGATAAAAACCCTAAAAATAAAATACTATAAATTGTTCTATGATAGAAACCCTAAAGCTGAAATACTATAAATAGTTCTATGATAGAAACCATGCAGCTAAAAGACTATAAATAGTTCTATGATAGAAACCCTAAAGCTAAAAGACTATAAATAGTTCTATGATAGAAACCCTAAAGCTTAAAAGACTATAAATACTTCTATGATAAAAACCCTAAAAATAAAATACTATAAATCGTTCTATGATAGAAACCCTAAAGCTGAAAGACTATAAATCGTTCTATGATAGAAACCATGCAGCTAAAAGACTATAAATAGTTCTATGATAGAAGCCCTAAGGCTAAAAGACTATAAATAGCTCTATGATAGAAACCATGAAGCTAAAAGACTATAAATAGCTCTATAATAGAAACCCTAAAGCAAAAAGACTATAAATAGTTCTATGATAGAAACCCTAAATCTAAAATACTATAAATACTTTTATGATAAAAACCCTAAAAATAAAATACTATAAATCATTCTATGATAGAAACCCTAAAGCTGAAAGACTATAAATCGTTCTATGATAGAAACCATGCAGCTAAAAGACTATAAATAGTTCTATGATAGAAGCCCTAAGGCTAAAAGACTATAAATAGCTCTATGATAGAAACCATGAAGCTAAAAGACTATAAATAGCTCTATAATAGAAACCCTAAAGCAAAAAGACTATAAATAGTTCTATGATAGAAACCCTAAATCTAAAATACTATAAATAGTTCTATGATAGAAACCCTAAAGCTAATAGACTATAAATAGTTCTATGATAGAAACCATGCAGCTAAAATACTATAAATAGTTCTATGATAGAAACCCTGAAACTAAAATACTATAAATAGTTCTATGATAGAAACCCTAAAACTAAAAGACTATAAATATGTCTATGATAGAAACCCTCAAGCTCCAAAACTATGAATAGATTCAGATGTAAAACAAACATATGATTAACAACAGATAATCAAAGTGTGACTAAAATAGGCAGCCAAAATTACTGTAAGAGACAGTAGTGGTTGACATAGAAGTGAATCTACACGTTGACTTCGTAATGATAGTTGAATTTAAGAATCAGCACATAACAATTGTTAAATTCTGATGTTCCAATGGGTTGAATATTGTCATGTTCAAAGGTAAAACTTAGAGTTGTTTGCCCATTAACACCGATTTCAATTGCATAAGCCAAGAAAAGACAACCGCCACTATCATCAAATGCAGCACATTTTTTACTCCTAAAACAAACACAGAGGCCTGTTGAGATAATCATGTTAAAATAAGTCAATTTCAAGTTCTCTCTTGTTCTTCTCTAATTGTCATTTCCTATTCAAACATTTTATAAAGCTCTTTTCCATTTTGTGGTACACCGCCCTATTCAGTTCTCTTCCGAAGCAGGTGATATAACCAAAGTTTCCAATGGGCAAGCTAAACTCTACAATTGCTATATATGAAATAATACCAGTTTTCGTTAATATACAAGCCGTTATTATAATTACGCATAAAAGTTACTAAGAATATTAAAATTTCATGAGAATCGTAACCATGCTAATTACACTGTGATCACCATACATCATTATCTAATTCCACAATGGAAGGTTTAGATTAGAGTTGCCCCGATTTTGGTATCGGAATCGGTATCGGTGCCGATATGAGTGTCAAGTATCTGAATCGGTATCGGCCGATCTTTTCTTAAAAAACCTGAACCTTCCGATACTTTTTACAGATCAACCATTTAGCAGAAAACTGTATTTTAGCCTGCTATACTAATAAAAAATCATCAGCTGTAAGCTTCTTACTTTTACTTAATGAATTTCAGGCCTGCCACATAATTTATTTCATGTCTATAGCCTGATCAACACAGCGAAGGAAACTTTTTAGCCAGAACGTAAACAAAAAGTGTGGTATTTCCCAATTACAGCGATAGGTTTTATTGCAAGCAATCACGAACAAAATAACAAAAATGGAAAACAAGAACGCAGTGTAATATTTCTATTTACTAGCATTACGAAAGTAATTTAAACAGTCGACGCATAAAGTTATCTATCACTCTCTTGATCCTGACGATACAATGGATCGTTTGTATTGTACAAAAAACGGTACCCCCAGTGGCGTATCGGTATGTAGCCTGTCCTCCAACATCTGTTGAAAGGGAATCCCCCTTCAGTACGCTTGGCTACATTGATAATGATGGAAGAAAAGAGACGTCTTACTGAGATAATTGAATCACTAACGGTTTTTAAAAGAAACATTGATTTGCTCTAAACTTGTACAGGCACAGCAGTTCATCCAACAATAGAAGAGGGACTTCGTTATCACAGATAGAACTGTACCACTAACAGTAATTACCTTTATTTACAAATTACAAGAAACATGGACTGTTTTGTTACTACATGCACGGTATGTCTTACATCTTACATCTTCTTCATAGAACGTACTAGAGCCGGTTGCGGCAAGCGGCACGCCTCATATATTGAGCAGTTGTTAACACTAGATAATATTGTAATTAATTGCCATATTAGCAAATAATTGTTTATTGTTGATGTGATGTATAGTTTTTAATGCATGTCAGTATGTGAATATGTATATATTTTTTCCATAAATGCAAACAAATAAATACAATAATATTCATGTTTTCTTTGCATTATGTTTGTATTTGCATAATAAAATGAGCTACTATCTATGCAACACAAAAGATCTGAATCGGTATCTGAATCGGATTATTTTTCAATTAGGATCGGTATATCGGATCGGTATCTGAATCGATTGGTGAATTTAGAATCGGGGCATCTCTAGTTTAGATAACCTGGCATCAGAGCTGTCGACTCTCCCGAATTTTGTGGTACCTGCCAGGAATTGAGATTACCCTCCCGCAAAAATAAGATCTGCCGGTAAACTCCCGAAATTATGTTTTGTGATCTAGGATAAATTACCGAACCATTAATTTATCAGTTGCTATAGAACTAACGCGATGAACGTAATCTAATGATAACGAAAGACTCACCATATCATCAAAGACGCGTTCTTGTGGCTTCGTGCATAGAGTTCCCGTTCAGTAATTTTTTGCCCAAGTTTTGGGATGCTATGCGTTAGAGCGGTGCCCCTTACAGACAACTTTAAAGGTTGACTTGCAACAAAGTTCCCATTACAGTTATTTGATATCAAAAGATTCACCAGGTCTTACTCTGTCGTGCTGTAGGTGCAAAATATGTGGAAAGGTGATTACAAGCTCTTAAAAGCTAAAAACGAACAGAAAATTGCAGCCACACGAGACCGCCGTAGTTTGGATTCCCTTTCCAAAACGGCTCAAATGTGATGTAGTTGTGAGAGATGGTTTCTGTTTACACTTTCATGCAAACTTATTCGTCGAAATATTGCCACAAATATACTTTACGCATTCAATAAAACTATGTCTATTGTTCTTACGCGTCAGTTTTATCGTCATCGTAATGCTATCACTTTTAGCAGTGATGTCTTATAACTTATCGTAAAAATTCATTAAACATTTTAACCTTACCTCGAAGGAGTACATATCATTGTCTGATAATCATGATGAGCCTGTTGGTCACTTGCGATAATCGAAAAGTGCTGCAAAAATATTTGCGAAGTATCGGGTCACATGATCTGATTACATCTTGCCAATTAGACCAGGCCGAAACAAAACTGTAAAGTAGCGAGCATCTATATTTGATACGGGGTCTTCAGTGAAACCCGAAGTGGTTGTCATAAACTAGTACTACGATGAGTTTTATGTTGAGCTTTTTATTGGCCTTTCAATTCACGTAAGAACATACGGGACTAGACGATAACCAAATTTTGTGGTTACGTCATCGAAATTAAGTGGTTCTAATCTACAGCGGTTTTTCGTTTTTTGAGCTTTTAAGAGCTTGTAATCACATTTCCACATATTTGCACCCACAACGCAACAGAGTAAGACATGGTGAATCTTTTGATACCAAATAACTGTAAAGTGAATTTTGTTGCAAGTCAACCTTTAATGAGGGTCATATCCTCTGCATACCTGACAGTAATGCAACAACAAAAAGCGCTTTTTTATGCTTAAAAATACATACCGAGCATAGGGCTGACCTATGTTCTGAAATAGTGCTTGCTCTGATAGCCACCAAAATAAACTTTTCTACCTGCTGCTTTGAAATAGAGTTGAAAGCTGACCTACTCAACAGTCTTAAAAGTCAGCCAAAACCTACAACTTGAAACATCAAGGAGCAGCAGCTACCTCATCTCAAATCAGTGCAGAATCAAATGTAAAGATTATATAACATCCCTGTCTAGTTACTAAATATTTACAGTACAATTTTGAGAGTTTTGTGATTACGTTATGTTCATCCCTACGGATATGATACAATGTTTTTTTGCAGAATTGAAATGTAGAACATTAGGTTCGTCAAAATTGACGGTAATTTGTTTTTATATTTTTGTAATTCACTTAAGCACAATTTCAGAGCTGAAATACAATGTTAACCTGCCTAGGTCGACAGTTTAAAATTTTCCGCTAGCGCAAGGCTTTAGAGGCTAATTTATCCTTCATTTGCTTTGCACCAGGTTGACAGGTCTGCCTGGCATATGTTGGCCTTATAACGGCTCACCTTAGTACCTACACAGGATCATTGATCACAAATCACTGAGTTAACAGACTCCACCAAAGTTATGACATCATAAATTTCAGATATCAGTGCGTCATTCAGAACAAACGAAAAAGTCAGCTTTGAATTTAAGAGAAAAAATTGAAAGCATTGTCTTATGGTAGTTTAACAAAACTTATTTTTAATGGTTTGAATTAAAATTGGACAATTTTGGGCCCAAGATATTTCGGCTAAATATATTTTTCTATTAGAAAATGGGGTATGTGATTGGGTCACACTTCAACTACTAATAGCGTTATTTGTTTGCAGACTGTTTCCGCAAACTCAAAAAACTAGTCACACCCGTGCAGTGCGATAAGGCCTTGTTCTTCTGTTACTCCATACGCAGACATACATAGCCATGAGGCCTCACACAACCTATCACCCTACTACAGGCTACTATGGAGACATATCTGCTTGTAGGCAGAGCATAGCCTTCTGCACTGGTTCTAGGCTATTTATAGAAGGCTGGCACAGGATTTTTGGACTAGTGCCAAATTCAGTAGATTTATTTAGTTGAAAAGGCTCCTACTAGTGAGATGGAAGTGTAAAGCCTGGTTCCATGCATATACATCACAAAGCACCCACGACAGCACCACAGGCTATTAGCAGTGAAATGGGAACCTACGCCCGGGTATCGCCGGTAGTTGCCGGTGGCAACGCAATACTTTAGCACTGTTCAAATTTTGCAAAAGGCCTCAGGCAAAACCTTCTCTATATGCACTGTGCAAGTGAAGGTCACCATTATAGAAACGACATGGCGAGCAAAAATTTTATTTGATAAGCAATTATGTTTAGCGATGTAGCTTTTTATATATGAACAGATGCCGGCGAGCCTAGCCTCGCAAGCGTTATGCTGCGTAAGTTACTGCCGGAATCTCGCAATCAATGTGGGAACCAGGCTTAAGCCTCAAACTGCTAATATATCCATGAGATCTTCACTCACCTCCATTCCATGCCAAGACAATCCATACAAGTTATAGTAGAAATCAAGGTGGATACAACCATATGTAAGGCAGAAGTGAGACATTCCTATCACTGTACTCCATGTACCTACAAACAACGAACATAGGAAATCACTGCACCATCTCATCATCGAGCAATACAAAAGAATAATTCACATATCGTCATTGTTAAACTTTTACAAATATGTAAGGAATTCAACAACACACACAATCAGCTATGCAAGTGAGTTTGACTTTAGAAAACCTGCAGTGCTCATCAATGGTTTTGTGACTATTGTGTTTCTATGGAAGTAGCCGAGGTCTACCCAAAATATCAACTAAAAAGTCTACAGGTAAAATACTATGTATGACAACAAAGAGAGATGGCTGAGGAATTTCCTTTTAAACATTATCTTAACAAATCTTTTTGTTAAAATTTACCGTTCCCAGCAGAATACAACCAGACGAGCTAAATTCAACAAAGTTAAAAGTATTAAATTAAGAAGTAATTAATGTTCTACCAGTTTAGAAGGATCAGGCTAGTTGGATAGTATTCTACTAACATCAGGCATATCACAAAGGGAAGTCATGCGAGTTGAGTAAAGACTAAAGTACATCGGAAGAACATGGATAGAATTCGCTGACTTTGAATTCTCTGCAGCCGACTCTAGTGACAAACACTCCTGTATATGTACTTGGAGTACTTAATGTGTACTCCTGCTGCTTTGTCATGCCTGGCTGGAAGAGTCTTAATATTTCAAATTACCACAAAATGGAACAAAAAAGTACAGTGAAACATGGATAACTCGCCCTCGGATATAGCAAACACATGGTTAACTCGAATGGATTTGCTTGGTCCGTTCCCCAGCAATGATAAATGGCTCTATATAACTCGAACTCAACACTGTTAATTCGAACTGTTTTTTGCCCAACGCCTACTGAAACGGTTGCTATCGCTTTAGAAAATCACTTTATTCCAAGCCATAGAGGTAAGCCTCAACTTTTCGTAATCCATAAGCGTCGTTATTACCTCCATCGGCAAAATATTTTTGTCAATGACTGTTCTAAAGGTTTGGTGAAATTTGATTTATACCAAACATCCGCGTAGCGATCGCCCTTCAGAAGCGAGGTAAAGTGAGGTAATCTTTGCATAAACTTCAAAGAAAAGTCAAAAAATTGATCGCGGGTAAAATGCTCAAAAGAAAAAAATGGTTTTTCTTTTGAGCATTTCAACAACGATCAAGTTTTGCCAATGTCAATCTAAAAACGTCCTGGCAATAACATCACCTCAAACAACGAACCAATCTCAAGTGATAGAAAAATCTCTATACTTTTTGATAAAAGCGTTTTAAACTTTACATTAGAATCATTTAATTTGAAACAAGCCATTTGCGCTTTTGATTTATATTATAGATTGTATATGTACATGTATCTACTAATAATTAAGTAAATACATGGACTTGTGACAGTGCTATAATAACTTGAACGCTCTGATAATTCGAACACTTTTGCTCGGTAGAGGTGGAACGAGACAGGTTTTTTAAGTTCGAGACGAGACTCGAGACACTGTCTTGTAAAAATTCGAGACTCGAGACACGAGATAGTAAAATAATGAGCATTTGGTGATGATTTCACTACACAAGTACTAGCAACTTGGTATATATAAAATTAATAAAACTATTATTAGATTGAATTTTCACCTAGTGTAAACGATTTAAATACAACATTTTAACAGTGATATGCATGTAGTTTTTGTAAACAAAAGTGTCACAAACAGCTCTAAAATACCGAAGTTATATATTCTAAGAATTTTGAGCTTGATTGATCATAATTATTATAAACATATTGCTTTGTAAATGTATATTTTTATCATCTATTGAATAGGTCTTACTTTTTAATGTAATGTGTAATGAAACCGATAGCTGTCGCTCTACCAAGAAATACTCGCTCTACAAAGAAATACCGCAACTAAAATAACACACGATAACACATTCATTCTCATCGTTTCATTTATGTTAAATTTTGTTTGTGTATTAACTGTAGTATGTGAATTATATTTAAATTGTACTCATGAAATTATATTAATTACTGTATACATGCACATGTGTATTCTTATATTGAGCGAACAAGACGTCATTGTTAAGCGAACACGGACTATGGTCGACACGGCCTTTCGTTCGTTTCTCCGTGTCCGGGCAAGTTTCACCCCCGATTGGTAGTATATACTAGAGTTGCCCCGATTTTGGTATCGGAATCGGTATCGGTGCCGATATGAGTGTCAAGTATCTGAATCGGTATCGGCCGATCTTTTCTTAAAAAATCTGAACCTTCCGATACTTTTTACAGATCAACCATTTAGCAGAAAACTGTATTTTAGCCTGCTATACTAATAAAAAATCATCAGCTGTAAGCTTCTTATTTTTACTTAATGAATTTCAGGCCTGCCACACAATTTATTTCATGTCTATAGCCTAACCAACACAGCGAAGGAAACTTTTTAGCCAGAACGTAAACAAAAAGTGTGGTATTTCCCAATTACAGCAATAGGTTTTATTGCAAGCAATCACGAACAAGATAACAAAAGTGAGAAACAAGAACGCAGTGTAATATTTCTATTTACTAGCATTACGAAAGTAATTTAAACAGTCGACGCATAAAGTTATCCATCACTCTCTTGATCCTGACGATATAATGGATCGTTGGTATTGTACAAAAAACGGTAACCCCAGTGGTGTATCGGTATGTAGCCTGTCCTCCAACATCTGTTGCAAGGGAATCCCCCTTCAGTACGCTCGGCTACATTGATAATGATGGAAGAAAAGAGATGTCTTACTGAGATAATTGAATCACTAACGGTTTTTGAAAGAAACATTGATTTGCTCTAAACTTGTACAGACACAGCAGTTCATCCAACAATAGAAGAGGGACTTCGTTATTACAGATAGAACTGTACCACTAACAGTAATTACCTTTATTTACAAATTACAAGAAACATGGACTGTTTTGTTACTACATGCACGGTATGTCAGTATGTGAATATGTATATATTTTTTTCCATAAATGCAAACAAATAAATACAATAATATTCATGTTTTCTTTGCATTATGTTTGTATTTGCATAATAAAATGAGCTACTATCTATGCAACACAAAAGATCTGAATCGGTATCTGAATCGGATTATTTTTCAATTAGGATCGGTATATCGGATCAGTATCTGAATCGGCTGGTGAATTTAGAATCGGGGCATCTCTAGTATATACATAAAGAGGCCCAAATTTTATGAAGGGCAGTTGGTGTTTAGACACGATACGATAAAATACAGATATTTTACCCGCAAGTCTTATTTATTAAATTGGATTATCCGAAGAGTAATTAGATACGACCCGGTATCTGTTTTAAGGACACAGAACCGAACTAAAATTTATTAACAGGGTCGTTGTCCGGGCTACATGATTAGACTCAGTGGCCAACATAATCAATAGCAACAGGTAATAACGGACCGGGTAAAACTTTAAAGGCAGTTTCCCGCAATCCATTACAATATATGGAGTTGTTGCTACCGCAAGAAGCCATGTTTTAACAACCGTGCGCAGTCGCTTTAGTTCTATTTCCTGTCTCGAGTTTGGCAATAGTTAAGTCGAGACGAGACTGATACGAGACAGGTCGATACTCGAGACGTCTCGTGTCTCGTTCCACCTCTATTGCTCGGCCCCTTGAAGTTTGAGTTATCCGAGTTTCACTGTACTTTTAATCTTTTAAACCCTAAGGGCCGGTATTCCAGCATTGCTTAGGGCATGTCAGAAAACCTAACCGGCATTCACAGGACTTGCTTTACAAATGCTATTTCCAAGTAACAGTGTAAACCAAACAAATTAATTGTTGCGTAAGGCATTAGACCGTATTTTTCTTTTCCACTTATACCCGTTTTTCAGTCATCTTTATTCACTCCGTTCGTTTTAATAACAATTTTAATTGGAACAATATCGCGAAAAAATCAATACGATACGTTTGTTGGTTGGTCATAGATGAGTGTGATGCAAATGAAGAAATTTATGATAGTAATTTTAATTTTACAGTTTATTTTGAGCCATGAAATGATGAAGAACTCGCACTCGATGGATCTGGTGTTATTATAGATATCTTTATGAGCTTTTAAAAACTTATAAATTTTTAGTTTTAGCTCGAATAGTGGTGCTCTTTTCTGTTAGATGACATTTTCTTTGGGTTGCCCAACATTTTTACCAGTGTTTCACCAAATATCATCGTATTATGAGCCTAATTAGATATATTCAATAAAAGTTAAAAACCTTCAGATTGTTAGACGAATTGCCAGGGTTGCTGACAGCATTGACAAGGGTGGCCAAGGTTAAATATTTAACAATCCGGATGAAAACAAATTGAACACTTATAGGAGCGTCTCTACAGCTGAAGAAAAAGTTAAAAATCACTATTTTAAACGCAGTAGGATACGAGAAAGTTGGCCAAAGAATATAGGCTTACTTTAATATTGCCAGTTTTTATGAGGATCGCCAAAGATGAAGGATTCTATCTATACCAGAGTCCATAGCAGCATACTTTTATCTCACTTTGCAGCAGGCATTTGAAATAGGAACTAAAGTACAAAAATGTTTAAGCTGTAATAGCTTGCGTTGTATTTTCTCGTGCATCATTTTCACATGCCATTTACATCTTTCGTAACATGAAACATTCGGCAATAGTTTGCGAGTAACAAATTTGCTTGACTCGCTGTTTTTTGCCGTTTCAATCTTGTGAATGATACAAACTAGCAGATCAACTGAGTCATGGAAATGTAGTGATATAAATGAAAAACGTTAAATGAAAAAAATGAAAAGTTTTCTATTTAAAATGTATGCTGTGATCAACAGAAGGTTCTGTTACCAGCTGAGACATTGTGTCTGACATGAAGTCTTCTCAAGCCTGCAAACGCTACTAAAACAGTACCTTTTCCTATTGGCTGCTGGCCAACTAGGTGAATTGGCATGTAGCCAAGGGAATAGCCTAGCTTTTTAAAAAGCTGTTTAATGTTTCACTAGAATATAAAATGGCAGTGAATAGCATCAAATATCAATGCCCAGCATCAAATATCAATGCCCAGCATCACTGTTCAATTTAAAAAAAATATGATCAAAAATTTGATAAACTTAGCAATAAATAAATAACAGAAATAAATCGAAAATTTGTGCTAGATAAAAAAGTTCACTACATTCCATTGACTCTCTACTGTGACCAATATCTTGAATCCCCTGCAGACGAACTGCGAGTGACTACATCAACAGTTCAGTTTGTGTGACTAGCAACTTCTAGCTCCTATTTTATATACTATTATCTATTATTTTTTATTACTACATATATATTATGTCACAATTTTATGAAGCACTAGCAGCGACCCTGGAGTTGTCTAGGATTCCTCAATCTTTCAATCATATATCCAAGCAGGCTTGTAACATTACGATAGGATTTTTGCAACTGACAGCCACTGATTTCTAGTCAGTGTATACAAATATCCGATATACTAAATACTAAGTGAATGCACACAATACTGATGCCCACACCAAGTGAGCCATGTAACAATAGTAATGATAGGATATGGTCTGACAGTAACCAAGTCATGTGCGGGTCATGCAAGCTGCTTCCTTACATCCGCTAGTAAAATCATATTAACATCATTTCTTTTGTAGTGATTTTAGCTTAATCATGCTATTGGCCTACTTCCTTCCATGGAGTATAAACTAACTGTTATTCTCATAACACACTGCATCAACTGCTGACCTGCCTCTACGGTTCCTATCTCCCTGCCATTATCACAGTTTGTAGATATTTTCGATTGAACAGCGGTTTGTTAGAGCTCCGCATCATCTGTATATCTTCAGGGAGATGATTTCAACGGACACTTGAGATTAGTACATCTGCAAAAACGAAATAAAAAATACTACAAATATTATATTTAACGCAGTATAACTAAAGATTTACCCGTGATAAGCACACAAAGTTACGAGATTATGATTATAATACAGTCATACCCGGACATACGAGTTTCCCAACATGCAACTCAAGACACGAGTAAATTGACAGTATGACTGTAGAAAGTTTAACAGGAGACTACTATAATATGCCACTCAGCTATGAACAGCCCAGCTAGCCAGATCAGGAATTACCCTAGGACACTTATGTATTCGCGGCATATAACTTTCGCGTTTTCGCGGCAACAGCCTCTCCCGAAAATTTCATGAGCGAAACTAAACTATCATAACGAACGAGCGAAAACGCGAAAATAAATGGCTTTCTTCATTGATATTCACAATAAAATCGTCATATTAGAAATGCAGGCAAGTTTCGTGTGTGGTTGGCTCATTGAGCAAGTTTTGCTAAACTCATTATAGCTAATACACCGACTGAGCAGCTTGGCAAAACAAATTAAAATAATAAATTTTTTTTGGAAAAGCCTAGACAAATGAAGAAGATGATGATATTAGTTTAGTCATTGAATTTGTAACTGATGAGGATGACAGTCTGGTAGGAATAGTCATAAAATTGAATAATTATTATTGTGGTGATGAATTTTATTACCAGCCAAAAGCAATAACAACCCGGTGCAATGGCCACTGCGGCACCGCGTGATATAAATACTTGAATTCTAATATTGGTACCGATCAGTCACTGCGGCTTTGACGTCATTGATAGTCTAGGAAACAAATGACAGCAAGCGATCAAATTACATTATGGATCTAGCCTACACATTTCTACCTGCGGTTCACAAATACAAACTACCGTACTTTTCGGACAATTAGCAGCTATTTTTTTTATGATTTGAGCCATGCGGCTTATAGGTAGGCCAACAAGGGTGCGGCTAATCACTGTGGCTTATTCTGTGGCTTTTTCTTTCACCGCTAGGGCGCACTAACGGGAATCTCCGATTAGTGCACTTTTACCTGTGAAAGAAAATACGAAACAATGCCTCACGGTACTGTCCTGTAAGGCACTAAGTTAAAAAGCGTCGGATAATACGAAACTGTGCCGTTCTGCACTGTTCCGTTTTAAATGGCGTTAAAAAGCACAGTCCTTAGTTCTGCGGCTTATAGTAAGGTGCGGCTTATGTATTGTTTTATTATCGTTTTTGGAAAATAAAGCACATGTAGCTTATATAGAGGAACGGTTTATAGTCCAAACAGTACGGTAGTCCCAAATTGAAAAATATTTCGTACCAGTGAACTGGACTTGAGGAATCTAATGTTTGTTCCACTGCATTTATTTTCACATCACTATATTTTCGCACTCATCAGAGCTGCGAAATTAAGTTCCAGCGAAATTTTACTCTGTATGCTACTCACGAAACTAAATACTAGCAACTAAATACTAGCGAAATATAAGTGTCCTAGGGTAGTCATCATAGTTTATTTATAGAATATTGGCACACAGCCAGGATAGGTTAAAACTGGAATCATTGCAGAGATTAGGCAGATTGCTTGCTTATGGATTTCTACAGCAGATACATCAGACCATAGCCCATGACAGCCCATAGCGTTAATGTAATTAAATAGAATTTGGTTGTTGAAACCAATTCTCCTCACATTTTAAAATTGTAAAAGTAAATTTTAAATTGTAAATTGGTTTGAACCTTTTTACTGCTATAACATATACGAAACGAATATGATATCAGCACAAATCCTCTGTGGAATTGACAATACGTCCTTTGTTCTTGAAATGAAACTCAAAAGAGAAGGATCATTACTGTGTTTGAAGTTTCCAATAGCATCATATCAACTCTCATAATTGATTGTCACTGTGATTCCTTGATGCTGATTGGAGAGTGCACACAGGTAGAGTTGCTGTATGATAGGTGTTTCAATAGAATTCACTAGTAATCTGTTCAAAAGATGAGGAACTCTACACTAGAGATCATAGCGGAACACGTCTGTCTTACTTAGAAAATGTAGAAAATGTATAAAATGGAATATATTGTACTACATTTTGTGTTCATTATTCACAAGTACTGCCTCCGTGCGCAAGCAGGAACCATTTGGTGAAAATTGCGAAAAACCAAATTTGCTTGATTTGTGGGTTTGAACAGTATCTATTTTACGGATTATACAAACTTGCATATTAACAGCATATATGGAAACAAAGTGTTATAAATGGATAATTATATATTTTCTTTTTCAAATTTAGCGCAGCAATGAAATAGTTATAATGCATGGTGAGAGCAACAGAAGGGTCTGTTACCAGCTGAGACATTGTGTATGACATAACGTCTTCTCAAGCCAGCCACTGCTACTGCAACAATGTCTATCTCTATTGGTCACTGATTAACTAGGTCAATTGGCATGCAGCCAAGAAGAGAGGTCATCTTTTTTAGGAGCTTTCTACTGTTTGATATTATAGCCTTGAGTATACACAGGACTATATTACATGGAAAAGTTAATAGTGAGAAAGTAGTAAATTACTACTAAATTGTTTTCTTTACCGTGACGTAATTATTAAGTAAATATTAAGTAATTATTAAGTATTCCATAAAACCTGCTGATGCCGTACCATGCAGTTCTTTGCCTCACTGAAACGCTTTGCTTTACTACTGTACAACTCCAGTTGCAGTGTGCAGCCATTAGGCCTACACAAATAATTCCATGTGGCGTACCAAAGCTTGTTCCAGACATGTCGAGAGACTATTTATTGGGTTAAATGAAAAAAGTTTATATTTATTAAGTTGTTTTTTATTCGGTAGTACCTAACAGAATTTTATTTATATTCACAATATAAAATTTATTCCAGAACACTCTAGAATATTAGAGTCGGTCTATGCTAAAGTAATAACTATAATGTAAATTTTGTTTCAATACTTATCGACTTATACGTGAGATCCTTGAAAACCTGAATATACCTCGACACACGAATGTTTCAACCAATCAGAAATTTAAGATTCAAACGTAAGAAACGATTTTCGACTTGACTAGGATGTGGGAGGCCACTTGCGAGAATATAGCATCACTTGGCCTGATTTATCAGATCTGTTTAAAGGTTGAAAATTGGAACGTACCAAACGTGTCGCTGTCATGTCTATTTCATTACACCATTAGCCACTATGTCTGTCTTGAAGGTAAGAACTCCATACCGCATACTACTTACTGTATCATAGACTATGCTATGTACTGCTACATAACACTGTTAGTTTGTTGCATATCATAACCACTAGATACATGTAGGTAATTGTTACTTCATAGGTAGTGAAGTAGAACAACAAAAGCACTTTGCTAAATACAATATGACTGTCATCATGCCTTTAGGTATTTGGGTTGAAAGGGTGGAAACATTAATTAGTATATTTTTATGTTATATCAGACAAATTGATTTGAAATACTAGGAAAATTGACATACGAGCTTGAACTTGAGATGCATCAGGCTCCCATGTTGAGGTACGACTGCATATGGTAACAATTATTCCCATATAGAGCAGCATGACATCTGACTCACCTTGACTGATGATGTTAGTTTTGACTGGATCAGGTTGTCATCTACCCCATTGTAACATCATGGTTTACAGATACTTTCTGGTGAACAGAAGGTTCTTAGATGTCTACTATGGCTGTATATGTCCAGGGAGGCCATTTCTACAGACAGGAATGACACTTATGCATAAAAATAGAAAAACGACAAACTTTATTTCAGCATAAAGTAGCTATAATTTTTTAGTTTATGGTAACAAAAGTGTCGACTCTATCAAAAGTACGCGAGTGATGTTGACTAAGACAAGGCAATGCGCGATTTTCGTCAGAATAAAAGGAGTGCGACTGCTGTCAACCCAGAGCCATAAGCGCGCAATCGCCTTCGACCGCGATCGCATTCGACTCGACTGTGAAAGCGCTCGATTGCTGTCGACTCGAAGAAGAAAGCGCTATCACCATCGCCTCAAAAGCACGCAGTCGCCGCCGAATCAAATGCGAAAATGCCCATCGTCGTCTTCTCGAACGCAAAAGAGCGTGATTTCAGTTGAATCAAAAAGGAAAATGCACGATTGTTGTAGACTCATACACACAAAAGCATGTGATTGTCTCTGACTCGAATATATTTCGTCGTCGATTTCAGATATATTCACTCTATACCCTCTCACAAAATAATAAGTAAATATTCCTCTTTCGGAATGCTTGATCAACATTTATAAGTTTTATGGTCATTTTAGACCAAAGCCATTGAAAAATTTAATTCATTTCAAGTTTTTGTCTAGAATTTTACAAGTAGCACGGACAGATATTTAAATTTGTGACATAAAAATGGATAGACAAGCAAAAACTTTTTACGTAGCAATGAAAAAACTTGTTTCCGATCTTTTAACATTTGAGAAACACTTGAGAAATACATTTGATAAATACATGCAAAATTCTATCAATATTGCCATTACCTATCAACATGTAGGTTAATTTGAGAGTGTTTATAGTTGTGCAGTCCAGTCACAAACTGTAAAAATTGCAATTCTCTCTGACATTTTTATTTATGAACAGAAACTAGTCTAAAGCGCAATTGTTAACTTTGTCAATGGTTAACTTAATGGGCAACTCCTGTCCTTCACCGGGTACTCTATAGGCCTATGTTATTGTGTAAATTCAATCGATGAGTGGCCCGTACCATCTAAAGCTTCATGTATGCCAGCTCATAATCAAACAGTTTTTCTTTTCAAATATTTCGGCTGAATGTTTAAAAAAATACGCAAGCCGCAGTTGGAACTTTTTCAATATGCTAACCTTCAATGGATTTGAGCAATCAATGAGAGCAGATCAATTCCAGTTCTAATTTTTCACACATATCAAGCTGGCATATATACTGATAACATACAAAATTTCCAACTAGTGTAGCAATTCGTGCTAAGCTGTTAGCAAATATATGCAATGCATTGGACATATTCGCAAATAGACTGCTCTAACTAGTGAATGCCTGGCACAGCCAGGCATCCACTAGTTAGAGCAGATCCAAAGCATGCTGCCTGACAATGGTAAAAATGTCAACATGTTATATATGCACTGTTGTTTCACTTCCTAGTAAACCAGGTGAGTAGTATTGTTATTATTGTTGCCACTGGTGTGAAAGACTAACCGTATACAATTATTTAAATTTGGCAATTTAGCAAACAGGAAAACGCTACACCCTGCCATTTTATTAATAAAGTTAGTATGCATGGTCCCAAGGTTTTGAGCTGACTTCATTTAGTAGACTCGCACATTGAAGATAAGTTCAAGGCTATTTTATATGTTTTCTTTTTATTTTAAATAAACAAGACAATTATTACTTTGATTGGGCTTGTTGAGAACTAAAAGTGTGCTGGGATTTAATAGAAGCCAAAGACCTACAAGCAATGCATGAATGACGCAAACATGTTCCACAACCATATTACATCGGCACATAAGAGCATTTCATGCCAAACTGGGAGAAAAGAATATCTGACAGTTTCATTAGATAAATAGTTTCAGTTGCATCAATGATATACTGCCATAATCACACGTGCTGCTGCCCGTGGTGAACCAACATCAATATATGCCGTGACTTCATAACAGTCTTTTACCCGGAACCGTTAGAGACATAAGACTTGAATCTGAGACTGAAACATAACTGGTTCACCTAATTTCAGCCTAATGCTGGAATTTAGGTGACCCAGTCTTAACCAAATTTTTACTTCTGAGGCACTTTCTCACGGCTCCTAGGGCTAATTACAGTGTACTATTACTATAGAGTAAGTATCGAGTAAGTATACAGCCCCCACAGGGGACTGTATATCATTGGTTTCATTAAGATTACAAAAAACATAATTTATTTAGCATTTTGTATTATAATGCGTACAGCAATCGACGAGCATATTCTTGAGATGCCGATTGCTGTAAGTCGTGTTGCTGGTTACCTAGTGTAGGTTGCAAGCCAACAGACATCCTTGCATTTCAATTTTTAAACATGGAATCTTTTTAATAACGTGAGGAGCTCTTAGATCACCCCTAATCTTATGTAGAATGTTTATTAGCAATCTGATTCAAGAACTAAACACAACAGAGTGAAAATGTTACATAGTTAAATCTCACCATTGAATGCAGTTGTTTCTCCCGAATCGATAATATTCTACAGGCAGTACACAGAGATGAGCAGTTACGTTCCTACTAACAATAGTGGCAGGCTATTGTCTTGAAATCAGCAAGAAAGCTTCAGCCAATCGCATCGAGCCTACAACGGCTAGTTGCGTCCTCAAAGTATAGGAGGCGGAGACAATTCATCCCTGGTTTATTACCTAGCGCTGCGTATCATACATCACACTGAGCCCTGCTACGTCCTGATTAGTTCAAAACATCTTATTATGGCTAGGCTGAGGAATTATTCCACAGTTGGCTAGAAAGAACCAGTGATAGTTTGACCCAGCTACAATCTGCAGGACACAGAATGCAGTGACTTATTGATGTTACCAATCTGGATATAGCCTTCTGTTCGCAAATTGAAATTGCAGCGGTGAGAAATGAACATAGGACATTCACAAAAACACGAATGTTTCTTGTTAAACTACCGTCACTGAAAACTATCACAATTAACTAACTTTGTGCCTATGTGAGCAAAGATAATGGCTGATATATATTTATTTTTCTGTTTTTGTTTATAAATAGTCATAGTATTATGAAATCTCTGAGCGTTTTAATCACGATCAAGTTTTATCGATTTTAATCTTGAAACATTTTGGTAATCAGATCATCTCATGCATCAACAACAATTGTAAATGATAGAAAAATACTGTCATACTCTGATGAACTTTAAAAGAATTGTGTTAGTTCATTATCGTTGCCAATGTACTCATAGCCATGTTTATTTCAACCCTTCTTTACTGAGTGCACACGACTCCAAGATGTGTATACGTAAAGCTATTCGGTAGCGCAGTTTAGACTATATTCGGACAATTAATATAACAGTTTAATAATAATCTACAACCGTTTCACATAACCTAATATAAATATTACCTAATATACCTTAATTAATCAGATTTCTAAAGATTGTAAACCAACTCACATTGGTTGATTGTGCTTCCATAGCAACAACAAAAGATACTTGAATATCGAAACACACTTTTAAATACTTCTTATAAACCTTTTTTGGTTTCATTGGGACTTGAACCCAGGACCTTTAGTAACCATGTAGCAAAAATAATACTCTTAAACCATCAAGCTACAAATTCTATCATTTATACCAATATTATACTGTTATTACTATATTATTGATGAGGAGTTGAAGCCGGGACCTCTCACACTCAAAATAAGAAACAAGTCTTATACCATCGAGTTATCAATTAATGCAAACAAGAATTCACTAACTAGTAATTTCTCCAGAGAAGCAAGGCATATATTAAAACACAATTTGAGACTTTTTAACAAATGGTTGATGAGCCAAATAGGATTGGAGCCTGCAACCTCTTGCACTCTAAACAAGAATCATATCTCTGGACCGTCAAACGAATAATGATGTAATCAGAAATCTGATTTATTTGTAGTCTAAAAAGCTAAAACAACTTTTAAGAAAATATCAACAATTTAGAGTAACTGGAAATATGATTAAAATATGAAAAGAACTTAGCAAAACTAACAAAGACCAGAGCACAATTAAATTTTATGTAGCAATTTTATGTAGTCATAGGCCAGTCCAATTAAACTAGCTAATAGTTATGCTACTTTCTTTAAAACTTTCAATTCTCCCAACAACTCAAATTTACCATCAGATTCAAGAACATTATAATCTATCAAAATCCCCCTAGAAAGTTTCAAAAATATGATGTACCCTAAAGTTGTCAACTTGTAAAGATTGAACTCATACCTATATAAAAAATAAGCACAAAGGGTGGATGACTTTATTCATGAAAAATAAGAAAGCAAAAAATAATTTGAAATCATTTTTATTAGAGTGTGTACATACGCGTCAGTAACATTCAGTGTTTAGTCACATAGCCTACTGAATATAAAATAGTGGGAGCTTTTTTACTGGTGTACGCAGGGACAGAGTCAGGTAGCCCTTGTTGTTAGCAGATAACTGTATGTGTGCCTTGCTTCATTAAAAACCTTAGCCTAAGATCTTAATAAATAGTCAATGTTGGCAGGCTATGATAGCTGAGTAGCTGTTCTGTTAGAAAAGCCTTTATTGTATACAGGAAATGTTTTGAGGGCATTCATTCATGTACCATTATTTAATTGATAGAGTAATTATCGTGTCAAAAATTAGGATAATTTATCTTAAAGGAATTTAACATAGTTACGTCAAAAAATATAAAAAGTAATTCTTTTCAGTTATATCCGATTCCAATTCAAAACAGACATGAAACATGTAATTAATTTTTTTGTACAAAGATGAGTAACTGAATTAAGATAATAGTCTTTAAATGATTGTTAGTTTGACATGTTGGGGGAACCCAGTGTTAATAAAGCTTGACCGGATTGACCCGGATTCGAACCCAGAACCTCTTACATTCAAAGCTAGAAATGTACCCAAGACTCCTAGTGCAATGAAAAATATAAAAAAAACTTTAACATTTTGTTAGTGTCTCCAAAGCAACAAGAACGCATATTAAAAGTTTCCTTTCATATCAATCTAAAAAATATTATTCAGTTTCACCAGGATATGAACTAAGGACCTATCGCACCCAAAACGAGAATCACACCCAGACACAATCAAGCCACGAACGATGCAACTGAAACCTGGCTTCTTGCTAAGTTCTCTAAAGCAACAACTAAATATGCTTCATATTGGGGTAACTGAAATCTCAAAATAATTGAGTTTTTTTCAGACCGCAA
This sequence comes from Watersipora subatra, assembly GCF_963576615.1. Taxonomy (NCBI): domain Eukaryota; kingdom Metazoa; phylum Bryozoa; class Gymnolaemata; order Cheilostomatida; family Watersiporidae; genus Watersipora; species Watersipora subatra. The sequence goes on from NC_088712.1 coordinate 10,284,934, forward strand.
GTAGATGATAAACCTATGAGCAAGGCATTTCCAATGCGTTTTTATGCATTTCCAATGCATTTCCAATGCATTTCCAATGCATTTCCAACGGGTAAAAATAATAGACATTGTTTTACTAATTGCGTGAAGCATATTTATGAAAAGATTTCGACGAATAAGGTTGCAAGAAAATGTAAACAGAAACCATCTCTCACAACTACATTAAGACAATAAACATTAAGATTTTATGATCTTAATGTTTATTTATTATTAGTAGCACTGCTCCTAAAATTAACAAGTTGTAGAAAACTCAAGTGAGTTGCTAAGCATTTGCAAGTATTACAAGTGGTTTGTCACAGGCTTACGTTGGATATGAAATTATGATATCTAATTTTCACCAAGAACTGCCATTGAAACTCTTCATAAACTCTGTGAGACATTGAAACCTAAAGCAGTTCTAATTAAAAATATCTAATTACAAAGAGCCAAAAAGAGGTTTTCCAATGGTTTTTGCCAACAAATGAAAGGTGGCACAACTCCTCACCAGTTCAATTGCCAAATATTCTGCAAGGTCTGTCAACAACTTTACAATTTTTCACAGAAATAATAGTGAATTATGAGCCCCAAAATCTTAGTTGTCAAAGATTGTCAGCTAGTGGTCCCCTGTTCCACTTACACATTTACACATAAGGAAGCAAATGAAAAAGGGCTCAGAATCTGATCCCATGTTTTAAAAATATCTCAAGTTATACGAGGTCACGAGTTCAAATCCTTTGCGAGGCAATATTCTTTTTAACATCCAACTGTAGATTCAGACGGAGAACCCGATGGAAACACAGACACACCTTCAATTATACTAATGATTAAACATGTAAATAGTCAGGTTCAGTGATACATAAAATATATAATAGAGATAACGACATAAAACAGCTACCATTACCAAATGTTAAGACTAACAAGGCTGAATCAAAACTCAATTAAAAGAAATGGCACTGGAAATGTTAGGACTGGCATCAGCCTTGCAATGAGTGGTATGCAGACAACATGGAATTGTTAAAAACACGCCTAACCTTCTGTATGTGAATTTTATATGATCAAATCTATTTCGACATTTCAAAGAAGTCAAATTACTTAAAATTTAACTACTTTAAAATTACTTTTAAAATCAAAATCTCTTAAAAAATTATTAAAACTTTCGTAAACTTTAAAACATAAACAATAGCTAAAAATTATATATCAGTTGAATCATAAGGAGACTTTTTTTAACTTTAAAAAGATTAACAAAATTAACAAGATTAACAAAAATTGAAACAAAATTTTTAATTTGTTTTGAAAAAACTTGTTTAATCTTTAAATACTCGCTTTAAGTAATTGGTTTTATAAAACAATCTAATTTTGAAAGGCATTATAAACACAACCATATCAGTTTTAACCCTACTCACTAACAATTAGCCAGCCAATCATTGCAACTGGGCCAGAGCAAACATCAAGCAGCCCTAATGCAAAACACTCAGAATACGATTACCCAGTCATACAAAACTAACTACAACTTTCTTTGAATATTTTTATAAGCATCAGTTAACTAGCTACTATCTGCATTGCATCAGCATTTACAGTGCACTAGAAAGTGTCCTCAATAAGTGATGAAGTAGTCAATTTTCCACATTGCATCAAGTTGGCTGGTTTTCTTCTAGCAGTCTCTGCCCCGGCAAGAAATAACACGGAATAATTATTTAATCCAAAAATAAATATATTCTGTTGCAATACAGACTCTCAAAAGACTGCAGACCTATTTTGTACCCAGGAGTTGACGCTCAACAAAATTGGAATTATTTTAAACACCTATCAAAAGCAAAAAAGCAAAGCGAGTGAACAACTCCAAACTGTATTTTTTTCAGGCCGATCAAACTGATGAGACTGACAACTCCTAATAATGATTTTTTGCACAAGAAATATTAGTTAATCTATAATGGGTTATGAAAAAACTGTCAATGGACACTTACCTTGCAGATTGTCATAGCAGCCCATCGTAATACGTTTAGCATAAAAAGTGGGGATTCAGCCAATATGTCGAAGCAGGGAATACACCATCTGTTGGCTAATATCTGTTTCAACCTCTGTTAAAATTCATTGTACGATAACAAGTAGATGAGAGCGTTAGAAAGGAAAATTCAACACTTTAGTAGTTATACTAGCCAAACTGCTCTAGTTATTATATTTATAATTAATAATTGACAGTGTCATTACTGGTTACCCCTGTACTCTGTGTTTAGCTAATATGAAAAAATGTACTGAGCCTCTAAATATATTAGCTTTCGGTAAACGTTTGAATTATTCTCCTGGTAAAAACTTCCTTTTTTACATGCATGTACATGCAAGATTGTTTGAAATAGTAGATAACTCAAAACCATACTTTTTTATTACAGCAAAACATTTTAGTAATTTCCTTTTGAAAATTGTTTGCCAATGTAGGAATCTCTGGCTCATTGATGCAAGTTGCCAAGAGCCAGCAGGTGTTGAAAAAACAAATTACTGCTTTCCTTTTTCAAAAGAACAAATATGTAAGAATTATATAATAGTTTCAAACCCTGTAACATAATTACTTCAAAAGAAGTATTACCAGCACATAATTAGGGAGAAACTTGTGATAATTGGTTAGCAGTTGTTATTGAGGCAGTCTTCAATTGAATGGATTATAATGTCAACCCACAAATAAGACAATGACATCAGACGAGGTTGGAGACACAAAGATTTAAAAGTTTCATTGTGACTCTCTAACTTCAAGTTCGTTCGATAGCCAGAAATATCAAAACATTATCCCGAGCTAAGTGTTGGACCGACGAGTGTTGTTCATAAAGTCTGCTGTCGGATTCCTCACACATTTGTGGATACCTTTGGATTTCAGTAACAAATATTAAAAGTTTTTATAAGGAATGCAGTAGTTTAACCTTGTATGTGGTTCGCAGTGATAAATGTTGAACAACATTGATGAGCTATGTAAGACATTAAAATCAATTATGCATGAAATCTTGTGTCATTAATTTCAAAAGTTACTTTCAATGATTATTACAGGCAGTATTTGGCAGCGAGCTTTCATGCCCTACCAGTATCTACTTTGATTTGTAAAATTAATGTCATTTTAAAAAGACTCGGGATATGTGACTCACCTACCACAGTGATATGCCTAGGTGAGCTACAAAATGTTCCATATTAAATAAATTATATTGAGAGGTATAATGTCTGATTACAATATAATTTAGCAACTTATTTCAGAGAACTTCCTTGACGATGTGAAAATATCGGCTCATTGATGAAGCTGGTCAAGAAAAAACATGCATTGGAAATGCAAACTTCTGCTTGCATTTTTACAAAATAGCATGAATGTCAGAGATTAAGGATAGCTTTAAAGATTATAACACAATTGCTATTGAGATGTTTGCCATAATTACTTGGCAGTTCTTGAGTGAGTAGTCCATCGAAAGGATTATAATTTTAACCAAAAAATAAGGTAATAACATCAAGCGAGTTGGAAAACACCGCAAAATAAATTTGAACCAGGACTCATTAGTTTTAAGTTTGTTAAATTGCAAAAAATAATCAAACATTTAATAAACATTTGCAGGTGCTAGGTATAGGAGATATGAGTTTAGTTTACCACAAAGTGTTTTAGCAACATACAATCTTTAGCTTAGGGCAATCAATGCTGACCATGAAAGTAGCTCAGCCACATATACACACCTTTGTGTTTATGAATAAAAAGCAGAGGTCTGACCTATTAATATCTGCTGTCTAATAGTCTATACTTGTATGCTGTCTATACTTTTATGATTGTCATTTTAAAATAGCAATCATCATGTGTGCGCGCAAACAGTTTCGCAGGTAAATGACAAACATGAAGTGTTTCCAATATTGCAATGCCTCACAGGTACTGAGTAGTGTACGACTACATATGTGGTATAAAAGCTCCTTGAAGGTAGTGATAGTGTGTTTCAACATACCTACAAGCAAACAGGAAAGCATTCAATGCTAGCACCAGCTGCAGCCAAATCAGTAGATTTCTTTAAATAATGACCTTAATCTTACTTCATTGAGATTCAGCTATCTTGTAAGTATGTATTACAACAGCCTGCGAATAATAAAGCTGATACAGTCAAATCCACACTTACATGCATTTCATCAGACAAACTTCTTAAATGCAATGACTGTGGTGGATACTGACTCTATAGTGGAAGAAATTTGTATTACTCAACTTGGAAAGTTTTCAAATATTTCAGATTTTCTGACAGAAAATGATGAGGCTAGAAAAATATAAAAAATAAATTAAAAAATATATATATTTAATTTGAATTTATTCCTTAACTAACTTGAAATAACTTTAATGGAAAGTTAATCTAAAGTTGTAAAGTAAGGCTGGGTATTCGTCTGTACTCAGTTGAAGCAATCAATCATGGCTTCAAAGAAAGTCAGTAACTTATTTTTGTAAACCAATTTCTGCACCCAAAACCAGAATCATACCCTAGACCATCAAGCGTCGCATTAACAATTTTAATCAAAGAAAATCTGACAAGTTGGCCAGAGAGAATCAGTGATGGTTTGACCCAGCTACAACCTCAAAACACTTAATGCATTGACTTATCGATAGTACCAATCCGGATATAGCCTCTTGTTCACAAACTAATATTGCAGTAGCAAAAAATGAATACAGGACATGCCACAAAAACACAAATGAGTCTTGTCAAGTTACTGCCTATCTATCTGTCTATTACTACCTGTCTATGTGAGTAGAGGTAATAGCTACTAAATATTTATTTTTCTGTTTCCATTTATAAATAGTCATATTATTATGAAATCTGAGCGTTTTAATCGCAATCAATTTTTATCAATTTTAATCTTGAAACATTTTGGTAATCAGATCATCTCATACATCAACAACAATTGTAAATGATAGAAAAATACTGTTTTATTCAGATGAAATCTAAAAAATCATCTAAGTTCATTATCATTGCCAATGTAGTCATGTTCAAGTTTATTGTAACCCTCTTTTACTGAGTGCACACGACTCCAAAATGTATATATGTAAAGCTATTTGGTAGCACTATTTAGACTAAATTTGGACAATTAATATTACAGTTCAATAACAATATGAAACAATGTCGCATAGCGTAATGTAATTATTTCCAGAGTGCTATACCCTTGTTATTATCAGTAATATATTCAAAAGATTTGATTGAGAACATTGTACACTTCAAATGCCATCAAAATTTGAAGGCTCTCTAAGAAAATCAGAGATTCTCATGTGGCCCCTGATAAAAATTACTTGCCAATATAATCTATCAAAATCAAAATCTATAAAACTTTCAATTTTCCAACAACTCAAATTTAGCATAAGATTCAAGAAAAAATAGTCTATCAAAATCCCCCTAGAAAGTTTCAAAAATATGATGTACCCTAAAGTTGTCAACTTGTAAAGATTGAACTCATACCTATATAAAAAATAAGCACAAAGGGTGGATGACTTCATTCATGAAAAATAAGAAAGCAAAAGATAATCCTAAAGCAATTTTATCAGAGTGTGTACATACGCGTCTGAAACATTCAGTGTTTAGTCACATAGCCTATATAAAAAAGTGGGAGCTTTTTTATTGGTGTACGCAGTGACAGAGCCAGGTAGCCCTTGTTGATAGCAGATAAATGTACGCATGCCTCGCATCATTAAAAACCTTAGCTTAAGATCTTAATATATAGTCAATGTTAGAAGGCTATGATAGCTGAGTAGCTATTATGTTAGAAAAGCCCATAATGTATACAGGAAATGATTTGAGGGCATTCATTCAAGTACCATTCTTTAATTGATAGTGTTATTACCGTGTCAAAAATTAAGGATATTTTTAAAGGAATATAACATAGCTATGTCAAAAAATATAAAAAGTCATTCTTTTCAGTTCTATCCGAGTCCAATTCAAAACAGACATGAAACATTTAATTAATTCTTTGAACAAATATGAGTAACTAAATGAAAATAGTCTTAAAATGATTGTTAGTTTGACATATTGAGGGAACCAAGTCTTAATACAGCTTGACCGGATTGACCATGTTTCAAACCCATGACCTCTTACATTCAAAGCTAGAAACGTACCCAAGACTCCTAGTGCTATGAAAAATATAAAAGCCTCTAACATTTTGTTAGTGTCTCCAAAGCAACAAGAAAGCATGTTAAAAGTTTCCTTTCATATCAATCTGAAAAAGATTATTTAGCTTCACCAGGATTTGAACCAAGGACCTATCGCACCCCAAACAAGAATCACACTTGGGGACAATTAAGCCACAAACGATATAACTGAAACCTGGCTTTATGCTACGTTCTCTAAAGCAACAACTAAATTGGTACTTTTTTCCGCTGTTGCAAGTACTGATGCTTCACATTGGGGTAACTGAAATCTCAAAACAATTTATTTTTTGAGACTGCAAGTAGATGATAAACCTATGAGCAAAGCATATCCAATGAGGAAAATTATAAAGACGATATTTGCAAGATGATATGTGAAAAATATGCACAGTACAAATTATATTGAAACAAAGTATTAACGGCGTGTAGTTACTGATGCCGTAGTTGCTTTGCAATGAGTAGCAGTCAATATCAAGGATTAGAATTTGATCTCTCAAATAAAACAGTGATGTCAGACAAGGTGGGAGACACAAAAATTATACCAAGACTCTTCAACCTTGGTTTAGATTAATGGCCAGAATTAGTCAAGCAATCATTCTCAGGTACTAGGTATTGGACAAATGAGTTGAGTTTACAACAGACAAATATTAACAATACACAATCTCCAACTTACTGTATGCCAATCAATGGTGATTATAAAATTAGTGCTGAAACATATACACACATCGTTTCTATAGATGATAAGCAAATGACTTAATTTCAATTACCTTAAGGTGCTTACAGATTTTGCAAGAGCACCAATAATAGTTACAACATTAACAAAAAAACTTTGAAAATCTCATGAACAAACAAGCTACAATTTCCCTATTATACTGGAATTTACACAAGTGCGTTAGATTTTTGTAAAAGGTTTCACTCCACTGAAGTCGAATTGACAGAATAGTTTTTGAAAAGAATTTCAAAATTACCAAAATAGCTTTGCAAGATACTTTCATTTTTGAAAATCTGCGAAATATTTCAAAACTTTTGTGACTTTGGTGTTTGTACATGACTAGCTGCATTACCCGCCTACAGAAACAGATTCACGCGCACCATAAGATTTATTGAGAGTTGTCATTCATACTGCATAACAACTCCAAATATACAGTGTACTGAAATTGTTGCCCTGATGTATTATTATATAAATTGTCTACTGAAATTCTTGCCCTGAAAATGCATACACATATACATGTCGATAATGTTGGGGATAACAATGGAAATTTGCGATGTGTTTTACAGCTAGATGCGTGTAAAATCTAGTAAATATTCTAGATTCATGTGTCTAGATTCATGCATCCGTTCACACCCGTCTATATTCGAAGTTGACGATCACGCACTTCTGCCGCTGAGTCCCCGCCTCGGCTGACCAGTCTTTACATGCCTCACAGTTGACAATCGCTCTCTTGCACTCGCCCGCCTCGCAATCAATCGCTTTGCACTCGCAATCAATCGCCCTGCAATCGATCGCTTTGCAATCAATGGCAAAAGATTTAATAAAAAGTCACAGAGCAAACTTTGCAGAATAACCACAGTAACAATGAAATAATAATTTATTTATAATTTTTCTTTAGTATAATAAAGGACTATTATAAACAGTTTTAACTAGAAACAAGTTAAGTAGCACCAAGTCTATCAGGGGTGTAGATTAACTCGTTACGAATATAAAAAGGGGGGGGGGTCAGCTAAATATGATCCAAAAACTTTAGTCTAGCGGAAGGACTACTTTTACTAACTTTGTCATCTGACAATTTATGATATCTTTCAATTTACTTTGAGAAGAAAATTGGACTTGTCCTCCCTTGGTTTGCTCGCATTTGATAACATTACATAACATTTGCTTGTTTTGGTGTTAGCGTTATACTAGCCTGTTTGTGTTTTAGCATAATTGTATTTCAAAAATTATGCTGATAGAAATTATCACTGGATAGCAAGAATAGCAAGAGTAATTCTTAGCCTGAGATCCCTGCCATGAGCGACAAGAGTTAATGAACAAGAATGACCAATAGGCAATGGCTACCCTCTGTTCGCTAAGATTTCTCTATATGCTCTGCTCTCCTAAGTTTTACACACTTCTCACATACAATGGTAGCATCCTATTGAGAATTTTATATTGACACCATGAAAACTTCTGAGTGAACACAGTACAGTCAGACCTCAACACGCTAGCATCCTGTGTCCTGATACTGACCTCGTATGTCAGTCCTCTTCTATCTCAATTCAATTCGTATATGTGAAATATATAAAATTTAATTATATTATTGAAACTATTATTTTATAATTATCATTACTGTGAATTCATATACTGAAATTAGTCCATTCCTACTCACTGAACAAAACCACCTATAATACTATGAGAGTTGCAAAAAGTGCCGGCTTTCAGCACACATACGACATACCCGTGGCCTTGTCTCTTTTTGCCTTGCTTTTCATTTCCTTTCGTCTTCAATTTTAGCCTTTCTATAACTTTTCAATGACTCAACGAGAAAACCGAACGATGCTATTTTTGCAAGTGGCTTCTCTTTTGATAAGTGGCCAACTAGAAGCCACGTAGAGAACCGCCTCATACGCTCGTATTTCACATTTGCATCAGATCTATTATCAAATATTTGTTAGAAATCTTTGTCATGCCTCAATATTCTCGTATGTTGGGAGACTCATATGACGAGGTATAGCTGTAGCATTACACATGAGTAAACCATAGAGCACCCTTTAAACTATACATCTATGAATATTTGCATGTCACAATGGGACTAAAACTTAAAAACAGGGGCATAAGTTTAAGAAAGTTCAAAAATTTTAGAATTCTAATCGAGCTTCATATATTGAATGATTGATGATTTCCCTGCACAGTAGGTTGAAAATTGAAGTTGTATTTTATAGGTTATGAACCTATAAAATATTGAGAAGCACTCAAACACCCCATGTCTCTGTGTGTCCTGTTACTTTCTGGTTGGTTAGTCACCCTCCGCTTGTCTAGCCACTGTCTCCTTGACTAGCCATTTTTTTCATGTTCAACCACCTGTTTAACCAGTTTCACCTCTTCCTGGCATACCTAACCACCTTCTACCAATCCATTAGCAGTATTAAACACTAATATAATATATAATAAGATAATATATTTATTTAAGATAATATATTTCAATAGGTCAACATAGCCTTATAGCCATCAAGCTAAAGGATTAAATGTTGAGTATTTAATTAGCAGCCATTAGACCAGGATAAACTCAAAGATATTGCATAATAAACCTAAAGGGGTAGGTAGCTACAGTCAGGACACACCAATGCTAGCAAGCTCAGCATTGAACCAAAGAAGTAAATAAAAAAGACGTATTGGCATTTTTTGGCTAAATTGGCCATTTTTATTGAAAGCCCTTAGCAAATTCTTTGCTAACTAGCAAAGTTACAGTAGTTAGCAACTTCGTTACTAACTAGCAAAGGATTTGCTAATTAGCAAATATACTGCTAAGTAGCAAGTCGAAGACTGATTTAATTTCTACTACAGGGGTTGAATCAACAACCCAGAGGTCGTTGGTTCAAATCCCTGACGAGTCAATCTTTTTTCAACTTCCAACCATGACATTGGACAGACACGGCTTATATTATAGTAATGATGATTATAGAAAATATTCAGCTAACTAGGAGTTGCTCTCACATGACTATTCATAATTGAATTTTCTTTATTTTTTACCACAACAAACACGTCATGTCGCTAAGTTTACACATTACCCATTTTAACGAATTTCGCTTGGTTGGAGAAAGCTTGGGTAGTTATGAGTTACTCGCTGGCACCGGAAAAATTAAAGAGTTTACTTCTTGGCTTTGAATACATAAAATCCAGGTTCAGCCGCAATTTTATGACTTTTACGCAAAAACTGAATCTACGAGAAACAATGGTCATATACAAAAATATAAAACTTGCACGAAAAATCTTTAAAAAGATTTGGACAAAAGTTTCTTACAGTATTTGTTAAAATTAGAAACAGGAGCTCCATTTTAGTTAAATTTTCACATAGCTCCGCATTTAAATGGGGTCTGTATTGTAAATTTATTAGACCTTTCAACACCAAAAAAAGTTGAGTAAATTAAAAGCAAAACTAGCTTTTATGTGCCTACTGCAGATATTAGCATACATTTTCGTTCACCTTGTTTGGTAACATTGATAAGAGAACTCCAAAAAGACATACAAATTTTGTAGTACAAATCATCTGTTGCTTTTTATTATAGACAAACACTACATAACTGTTTGTAGTACTTCACAGATTTGAACCTATAAGAAAAGACAACTCCTCCGAAATTTACCCGTAAAATTATTTTTTTCAAGATTTTCATAGAAAACCAAATAAAACTTTTGAAGTATTGTTGTCACTGTCTGGAATATAAATTATTGAGCCAATCACAATGAAAATTACAAAGCCACAAAACCTTGAATTAACCTTTATTTTAATAAATTTAAAACAAACTGCGAACAACTAGCAAGAAAGTTTGATTGTATTTAATATTCAATAAAACTTCGTGTATTCAATAAGCGAAACTTACCTTGTGAAATAAGTTGAAAATTGCATGAACCTATCAGATATGATGAAGCACTCACACATTCCATGTCTCTCCGTGTGTCTCGTTACGTTCTGGATGGTTAGTCACCCTCCGTTTGTCCAGCCACCGTCTCTTTGACTAGCCATCTTATCTTGTTTATGTTCAGCTACTTGTTGTTCAACCAGTTTTACCTCTTCCTGACATACCTAACCACCTTCTACCAATCCATTAGCAGTATTAAACGTTAATTCAGACAATATATATCAATAGGTAAACATAGCCTTAGCCATTGAGCCAAAGTATTAAATGTTGGGTATTTAATTAGCAGCCATTAGGCCAGGCTATACAATCAAATCAAATGCGTAGTGAAGCTCAAGGGGTAGACAGCTGCAGCCAAGACGCACCAATGCTGGCAAGCACAGCATTGCACCAAAGAATCAAAAGGCAACTGAAAGATGACCTTGACCTTACAAAGATCCTGACACTTTAGTTGGTTCAACCGTAACAAAGGTCTATTTATACTGACGCGCGCAGTGCTAAATATCAAGGTGATGGTGTTTTTGTTGACATGTGTCATCAGTGTCGCCAACAGCAGCACTCTTCATGTTAGCAGCATGAGCAGTACTGTAGGTGTTTAAATACATGATATGAAACAGTATGCTATTTTAAGCGTCTAAATGTAATTTGGCAACCTATAAGAGCTTCTATTACAAAAGAGTGGATAATGAAATTCACTATATTAGCTCGTACAATTGGTTTCCTTTTCAACATGAGCAGTTCTCAAAAACATATATTCATTTTAATTATTTATTGCATATCGTAATTATGACAAAATGATAAGGCAGCTTTAAGGAAATGATTATGCTTGGGAGAATACAAATAAGCACCTTCCTGACGTGTCACAGTATTCCAAAAGACAAGAAATTACCAGCTGACAGAAATGAATACAATCTTTCACAGCCACATATGGTAAGACTTCACTACAGGGACAACTGCGGCTGAAGAGCTAAACTGAATATCAACTGATTTCCTGTCGGCTAATGTGAAACGCTGCTCAAAAACTGAAGTATTTAGTAAAACCTAACATGTTTGCTTTTTGTTAATGCATTTTTGTCACCATGGAATTGCTTGTTCACAAATGATTTGCTGAACAAGACATCTTATATATATATAAGAAGACTTAAATATGGTACACTCTCGATGCTGCAATGGTTAGTATGATCTCTTACAACAATGTTTATCCTTCTACCTATTGGTTATACATTTGACAAACAAGAGATCAAGAAGGTAAGCTGCTAAGATCAGAGTATATTTAATAGTCAGAGGTATATGTCTATAACATCAATATTCATAGTAAACTACAGCCAGTTTCCTATTATTCCTGCATACTATTGACATTGAGTAAATTCTATTGAAATATATCAATAGAGTGATGCGACTTCATGGTAGTTTTATGAAATTACTCATCATGTGTCCGCTTACATGAGCATTTAGCAAAGAATCTCACAGAAATGCACAAACAGCAATTTTATGTCAGAATAAAATATTCCGACATCACAGATAGCATATAAAAAATTGAAAGACTGAGAGAAACATACCGTAAACCGGCAATTTGTGAGTGTCAAAACTAGCCAGAACTAATATCGGAAAGGAAATGAGGCTATAGATGAATATGAGTCTGAGTTGACCCTATAGTAATACATGGATGAAATGTCATTTAATGAACTGTAATTTGACCTGCTGTTGAGAGGCAATCTGCTTGTCACATCTACACTGTCATTTTTTCTCTTTGAGTTCCAAACGAAAAGGTTTGATTTTATGTCGGCCATGGGGACGCAATCCTAAAAAAGGAATGATATGGTTCTGAGAATATAAACAGACAATGGATAAATAGAACATGCCTATAAGACACAAGACATATACGATTAAAATGAACAGGGCGGGTATGAAAAAATTTTAACAATTGACCAATCAGGGGTCTACTTACAGAGCCATGACAACACTCAACTAATGAAGACCTCTATGACGGAATATATAAAGGTAAGAGTGGCTAAATGTTCCTTCTAAAGTGATTTAAATAAGTCTATGGCTAAAAACCGAATGCTACAAACCTACAAATAGGTATTGGACTAACCACTTTAACCCTTTGAACCCTAGACGACCTGGTCAAAATGTGCCAGTCGCCCTGGGCAATGTGTCTAACGATCTAAGGTTTTGAAACTTCATTTAAATATATCTAAATGTGTTCATAATCCAACGATATTTGGTAAAAGAAAGTAATAAAAGACGGGCAACTGACAGCAAATGTCATCAAACAGCAAAAACAGTCTTTCACCGTTGTGGGCTGAAACCATAAAATCCGTACGATTTGAAAAGCTCGTAAAATAATTACACTAGCATCATATCCGTCGAGCACACGATCATCATTATTTCATGAATCAGAGTGAACTGGATAATTATAGTCTAGTATCATAAAATCCTGTATTTGCATCACAATCATTTATGACCTAACACCAAACAAGTCGTATCGGTTTGTTCACGACAGCGTTCTAATAAAATTTGTTGTTGAAACAAAGAGAGTAAAGATATTTGAAATCTGTTAAAAAAGGAAGCAAATTTTCTGGTCTAACTTAGTTCGCAAGAAATAATTTGGTTGGTTAGGCTGTTACCTAGAAACAGCTTTAGTAAACAGAGCCATGTGAATGCCAGTATTTCGGCTGCTAGGGTTGCTGACACCCAGCAGCCGAAATGCTGGAAAGCTAAAAGCCTTTAGTTTTTTAGCTTAACTCATAGGAGTTGAAGGGTAAAGCTACAAGGCTTAAAATAAAATGTATAGGTCTATGGTTGAAACCCTGAGGCTACACAAATATGAATAGAATCAAGTGTGCAGTACAAGCATACAGTAACAACAGGTAATAATACTGTGACTAATACAGGCAGCTATACTTACTGTAAGTAGTAGTAGTAGTGGGGACAGAAGCGAGTCTTCATGTGGATTAACTAGTGATAGTCATATCTACAAATTAGTACAGAGAACAACTGTTAAAATCTCATGTTCCAACAAGCTAATTAATGGCACAAGGTAACGGGTAACACTTGGCATTGTCCACACGTTAACACTAATTGCCAATCACCAAGAGAAGACAACTGCGACTAAAACAATCGCTCAACAATGCATGGACGAAGACCATTCACGGGTGCATACCATAATTGGGAGCATACATATGTTAACACACACCATACACGCGCGCACACCATACACGTGTGTATACCATACATGCGTGCACACCATGTGCATGCACACCTGCGTGCATGGGAGCATAGTATACAGGGGAGCATAGCATACACAGACACATACCATTCACGGATGCATAGCATATACAAGCGTGTACTATGAACGAGTGAGTACATGCCAAACATATGCTCATACACAGGCTCATATACAGGTACATACCATACATGGGTGCATACCATATACTAGTGCTGCACAATATCTTTGCATTTATATTTGATTATTTGGTCTTTAAATATATCAAATATCGAAAAATATCGAACATTGGAGTTGTCTTCTATCGATATATAGTGTTAGGCTTTAACATGAACGTTATGAAAGGATATTGGTCAATATCAGTTAAAAAAGAAATTGTCCCCTTTTTCAATAAGAAGAGTTGACAACTCAAGTTCTGCAAAATAAACTACGCCGATATTTTGATAAAATATCGGTTTCAATATTCATATTGAATTGAAAACTGACAAAATATAAAATCATCCACAGAAATATATCGTCACATCGAATGATATCGGTTTATCGTGCAGCACTACCGTATACAGGTACATACCATACCCACATGTAGGCTTACCACACTCAAAGATATTACAGTCATACCTCGACATAAGTGCTTAATATATTCTGGAACTGAGTATAAGTATACTGTGAAAAACATGATATTATGAGTAACAAGGTGTATTTAATTTTTGCAATTCCGAACACGCGCTCTAAAAGTAACAAATACCTATTCAGTTTTTATGATCTGTAATAAAATGTAACATCATTATGTACACCACTTTATGGAGATTTTACTTTCAAGACAGACATTGTGGATAACTTTTAGCCAACCGTTTGAAAAGTGTTTTTAAATGGATTTAAGGAGAAATACTGAAGGATTCTGTTGTAAAAAGCGGCCTTCGCATACTTGGCCATATAGTAGCTAGAGATGCCCCGATTCTAATTTCACCAGCCGATTCAGATACCGACCGATTCGATATACCGATTCTTAATGAAAAATAATCCGATTCAGATACCAATTCAGATTCTTTTGTATTGCATAGATAGTCGTTCATTTTATTATGCAAGTATAAATATAATGCAAAGAAAATATATATATTAATGTATTTATTTGTTTGTATTTATGAAAAAAGATATACATGTATATATATTCACATACTGACATACCGCGCATCTAATAACAAAACAGTCCATGTTTCTTGAAATATGTTATTATTAATGGTAATTACAGTTAGTGCTACAGCTTTCTCTGTGATAATGAAGTCTCTCTTCGACTTCTGATCGA
Organism: Watersipora subatra; assembly: GCF_963576615.1. Lineage (NCBI taxonomy): Eukaryota > Metazoa > Bryozoa > Gymnolaemata > Cheilostomatida > Watersiporidae > Watersipora > Watersipora subatra. The sequence continues at coordinate 10,300,222 of NC_088712.1, forward strand.
ACTGCTGCGCCTGTACAAGTCTAAAGCAAATAAATGCGTCTTTTAATTACTGTTAGTGATTCAATTATCTCAGTGAGACGTCTTTATTTTCTATCACTATCGATGTAGCCAGTCGCACTGAATGACTCGCACGCTACAGATGATGGAGGGCAGGCTAAACACCGATAAGCCACTGAGGTTATTTTATGCGATACAAACGATATACGTACCATATCGCCATGATCAAGAGAGAGATAGATAATTTTATGCATAAACTGCTCAAATTACTTTCGCAATGCTAGTAAATAGAAACACTACACCGCATTTTTGTTGCTCGTTATGGTTCTCTTGTTTGTGATTGGCTGCAACAAATCATATCGCTGTAATTGGGAAATACCGCACTTATTGATTGCATCCTGACTAAAGCCAAAATATTGCGCAGCTGTGTGGATGTTTATTAGGCTATAGACATGAAATAGATTGTGTGACAGGCTTGGAAATCATTAGATAAAAGCAAGGAACTTGCAGCTCATGATTTGTTATTAAAGTAGCAGGCTAAAATACAGTTTTCTGCTAAATAGTTGATATGTAAAAAGTATCTGAAGTGTCCGATTTTTTAAGAAAAAATCGGCCGATACCGATTCAGATACTTAATACCTACATCGGCACCGATACCGATTCCGATATTGAAATCAGGGCAACTCTAATAGTGGCTATATAGTGGCCATTGAGAATCTAGTATCTCAAGGAAGGAACTTGCTAAAAAGTCAGCTCGTATCTCGAGTATCTCTCATGTTGAAGTACTCATATGTAGAGGTATGTCTGTAACTAATATTGTAGAGTATAGACATTGTATACACATGAAGTACTGTGTATACAGTGTCACAAATATATACTTTAATTACAAGTGACCAAATCCAAGTTACAAAAACAATTTCTGTTTTCTGCAACAAAAGGAAAAACCTTGATAAAAGAAAACTGGTTCAGCAGGATTCCCTGAATTCAAAAACTAGTCAAACTTGTACGTGCACAAAGGTCTTGTTTATCTGTTACTTCATATGCAGACACGGGTTACTATGAAGTGTCACACACCCATTACTCTACTACAGCCCTCTATGGAAACATATCTACTTGTCAGCACAGCATAGCCTTCTGCACTGACTCAACCAGGTGTCCTACACTATCCCTGTACAGAGACTGAGTGAATTACTCATCCTATGCTATTTATAGAAGGCTGGCACATGATGTTTGGACTAGTGCCAAATTCAGTAGCCTTATTTAGATAAAAAGGCTACTACTACTAGTGAGATGGAGGAGTGTAAAGCCTGGTTCCCATATCGATTGCGAGACTCCCTCCGGCGGTAACATGGGCAGCAAAATGCTTGCGACGTTAGGCTCACCATGCCGTTCCTATATTGGTGACCTTTACCCTTACAGTGCATTTTAGGAAGGTTTTGCCTGCAGTCTTTTGCGAAATTTGAGCAGGGCGAAACAATTGCGATGCCACCGGCAACTACCGGCGGTACTCGGCGCGTAGGTTCCCATTTTACCGCTAATAGCCTGCGGTGCTGACGTCGGTGCTTTGCGACGTATATGGGAACCAGGCTTTAAAGATGTAGTTGCGTCAAAATTTAAGTTGATCTTAAAAGAAAGCATTTTTTTTTCTCTATCAGTTGATATGTTGTTTGTTGTGTTACGCGATCGCATTACCAAGATATTTGAAGATTAAAACCGAAAAAATCTGATCACCGTAAAAACGCTCAGGCCACAAAAACGTGCCCAGCCTCGCCAAAAATGATGTCACGCGTTTGGCAACCTCTCTCTATTTCTCGTATTCACATCGGCTATTTGCGATAAAAGTCTAGTCTTACGCGGCTCTATTGGCATATATCTTATTTTGTATTTGCTCGTGTTGGCTAGAATAAAATTTTAAATCCTGCTACAGATGCATTATTATGAATGTTTAAAAGGCCTCAAATAACGAAAATTGAAAGTTTGTTCTACTCACTTTCTCCAAATGTTGTGTAAACATTTGGGTACCGACTACCAATTCTACCGGTCTACGGTAATTCTGTCTAGTCACTTTATGTAGAACGCGGTCTTTGTATCAGCACAGTTCTGCAGCTACCCATATAAACGATATACAGCCTCCCATAGGCCCCGCCCACATTGTGTCGCCTATTACCTATTGCCTACGTACTAGTTTCTTACTACTAGCAAGCCACCTCTTTGAAAAGAATATAGACAGGGATAGAGTTTTAAGGATGAGAAGTCTGCTGCAAACTGGATTTGAACTCACATTCTCCAGTTCTGCGGACACCCATATACCATATCCGATTCACTACAATATTCTGCAAATCATGTTTTGCATTATCTTCAACAATATTATTTTATTATATAATTTTTACAAGCAAAAATATTTTCATCTCGGCATAAAGCTTTTATTAAAAATATTCATCAAGTCGTGACCACTCACATAGTATTAGCTGATACAATAAGACAAATTCATCTACTGCAACAAACTCAAACAAAACATCATCCAGCACGCATTCAAGTCTTGCTTTCTCCTTTATAGCAGTTTCCACACTGACAAAGCTTCTTCGGCTGGTGGGACGACATAAACATTCTGTAATCAGTAAAACAAGTAAATGTAAACAAAGTAGATGCAATAAATATGTCATTCATAGATATGTCATTCTAAAGCGTATCTATTGACAGCTTCCAAATTGGGAGTTAAATAGATTGCGAGTGTAATTTTAAAAACGAATAAACATTTAATAAAGGCACAAGTACGCCAAGCCAACTATTCGAAGCTTTGGTTCTGGAAATTGAAGATTTGCAATGATCAATCGATTTTACCCACTTCCTACGTGTGAAAATAATTTGTAATCATGACTCTAATTTACCAAAGAAAATTCGAAAAAAATATTATAGCTAGGTAAAACGGCAGATAAGCTATGAAACGATGATTGGAGATAGCAAAGAATTATCATTTTATTAATTAGTATATGTTTTTATGACTATAAAAAATATTACATTTACTAAAGTATAGAAGACTCTAAGTTAATTTACCTCCATTCTGTCTTCTTCTGCAGCAAAACGCTGCTGACGCCTGTCAGCTTTGGCCATAGGCTGTCTACTCTAATCTTTTACTAAACGTTGCTCAGATAACTCTGAGTAGCGGTCGCTCGAACTTGAAGCCATTTTAAAACTATGTATAACTTAGTAATTGTTGAAACGCGTTGAATCAGTAACGATGAGCATTAATTCTCTAGCGATGAGAATCTTCGAGATCACAGACAACGCGTTTTACGAGTGATAAAATTTATTACGGTCTATATAAAAATTTCGCGATCGTGATTGGCTAACGAAGCGACCTCATATTTATCGCTCGTGGTTTCGTTTCAGAAAACAAGCTAGTGACGTCACGAAATTGGCACCCGCTGGAACGTGAGCTTTTTAAAAGAGGGCCTCATTCAAACCCATATATCTCTGGACAGGGTTGGTCTACAAAGACAAAAATGGCATCAAATTGTAGCTGATGTTTTAGCCTTTTATGGGTCCTAATTTCATTTTTGACGCAACTACATCTTCAAGTCTCAAGCTGCTAATATATCCATCAGACATTCACTCACCTCTAGTCCATGCCAAGACGATCCATAAAAGTAACAGTAGAGATTAAGGTGAATACAGCCAGATGTGGAACAGCGGTGAGATATTCCTATCACTGTACTTCATGTACCTACAAACAATGAACATAGGAAATCACTACACTGTCTTATAAATGAGCAATACAACGGAATAATTCACAAACCAACATTGTTAAAATTTTACAAATACATGTATGCAAGGAATTCAACAACAAACAGAATCAGCTATGCAATTGAGTCTGACTCTACAAAACCTGCAGTTCATGGTTTTGTGACTATTGTCTTTCTATGGAAATGGCAGAGGCTTTACCAAATTAACAACTACAAGTTCTACAGGTAAAATGTTATGTATAACAAACAGCAAAGAGAAATGGCTGCAGAATAATCTTTTATACATTTATTTTAACAAGCCTTTCTGTTAAAACTAACACGCACAAGCAGAATACTACTAGACAAGCTAAATTCATCAAATTTAAAAGTGTTAAATAAATGTTCTAACAGTTTAAAAGAATAGGGCTAGCTAGATAGTATTCTATTAACATCTTGCATATCACAAAGGGAAGTCTTGTGAGTTGAGTATCACAGGAAATTGGATAGAATTCGCTGATTTGAATTCACTGCAGCTGACTCTAGTGATAAACACTTGTGTGTATGTACTTGGAGTGCTTAATATTTACTTCTGCTGCTTTGTCATGACTGGCTAGGAGAGTCCAAGTTAATATTTAAAATTAACACCGAAAGAAACAAAAAAGTACTTTGAATTTTAACCCTTTGAACCCTAACGGCCAGCATTCCAGCATTCCATATAGGGTGTGTCAGAAACCTAACAACTGGAATACCGACATTCATATGATACTGTTTACATATGCTGTTTATAAGTGACAGCGTAAACCAATCAAAATAATTGTTGAACAGGCATTAGATCAGAAGTAAATATTTTTATGAGTTTCTAAAATCATACGGATTTTTAGTTTTAGTTCGAATACTGGTGAAACACTGTATTTTTGCTGTTTGATGACATTTGCCGTGGGTTGACCGACTTTCTTGCTTGTGTTTCATCTAATATCATTGTGTTATGAGCACATTTAGATATATTTAATACAAGTTTAAAAACCTCAGATCGTTGGACCGATTGCCCAGGGTTACTGACGCATTGACAAGAACGGCTAGGGTTCAAAAGATTAGGCTGCTACAAGTCCATCATAGTACCTATAAAATCTACCATTCATAATCTTGAACCAGGAGTGTGTTTGATGGGCAATGGTAATAATAACAGTATGTAACTCAACTAATACTACTATTACTGCTCAGAGCTACAAATGAAGAAGTTGTGTGCTCATGGCTTCTATGTAATATAAACAACTATAAAGGTATGATCTTTGCTCATCAAAGCCAGCATTTAAAAAGTCCATAATTGGGTGTATCTACCATAAAACCTCTTCTTATAGCCAATAAGGAACTCATACTAAGTATGACAGCCCATACCTTTAATGTAATTAAATGGAACTTTGTTGTAGAAACCAACTTTGACAAAATTTAATAATTTTATAGTTAAAAGATTATGATTAAAGCAGTTTAAACAATTTTAGTGATATAGTAGACAGGCAAACAAACTCTTTGGTGTGAATGATACGGATTTGAAATTGTGTGCACATAAAGCAACCATGCGCTAAGTGTGGAATGGAAATCGCATGTAGAAGATTAACACAGATAATTTGTTTACAACAATGAGGAATTCTATAACAAAAGTCGTAGCGGCACACTTCTGTCTCACTTGGCAGCAAACTTTTGGAATAGGAACAACTCAAGTATGAAAACTGTTTAAAATGGAATAGCTTGCCTTGCATTTTCTCGCACACCATTTTCATGTGTTGTTTCCATATTTTGTAACATGAAACAATAGAAATAAATTTGAGTAACAAAATATGCTTGACTGGCTGGTTTTGACCATTTCATCCTTGTGAGTGATACAAACTCACAGATCAACTGAGTCATGGAAGTTTTGTGATATAAATGGACATCCACAAGTTTTCTATTTAAAATGGCTGCTGGCCAACTAGGTCAATTGGCATGTAGCCAAGAGACTCCTTGGCTTCTTTAGAGAGCTGTTTACTGTTTGAGTAGAATATAAAATGGCAGTGAATAGCAATCAAATATTAATGCTCAGCATCATCATTTGGTGTATAAAAAAACGTTTACAAGGTTAACAAACCTTAGCAGTAAATATACAATAACAGAAATAAAAAAGTGGGAGATAGATAAATCACTCCTTTCTAATTACCCCTTTCTTTGATCAACATCGTCAACCCCTGCAGACGAACTGCGAGTGACTAAGCCCACAGTTCAGTTGGCATGACTAGCGGACATCTAAATACTAATTTTATATATTATTATTTATTGCTTTGTTATCATTATATATTATTTAACAACTTTATATAGCACGAGCAGCAAGCATGGAACTGTGTATGATTTTTTAAATTTTCAATAAAATCCAGCAGTCTTATGGATTTACAACACAATTTTATGTACATTGAACCCTTGCCATATGAATTTAATTTGTTTCAGTGCTGCTATTGCAAGGCGAAAATGTCGTATAGCAGGATATAGAAAGCCATAGTGATTATCTAAAGCAAACACCCCTCTTGTGAGAATCATCAGCATTTTAAATACATATTAAAAATTAGTAACAAAATAATATGTTAACTTTAGCAACTAGGGTTACCAATGGTAAGTTTATGTATTTAGTGATTATGAACTGCAGTAAAATTTAACGTTACAATGTAAAACGTACCGTAGGGAGTTCTTACCTTCGAGGCAGACGTATAACATAAACGTTGAATTTAAATCTAATTTATTTGGCTTTTAAGTATAGATGCTAGGTGCAGATATCGAAGATGCAGACATCGAAGATGCGGATATTGAAGATGCCGATATCGAAAATGGGCTAAAGATTGCGATGCTAGCACTAGCCTCATTGGAAAACATGTATTTTCCAATATGAGGCTGACCGATTGCATCCCTGGAAAAGTTCCGGTATATTTAAATGTCAATATAAGTCTTGATAAGTCTATGTTAGGAATGTCTATATTAGTCGCATATAATTTTGTCAAAATTAGTACCATTCTATAGAGTTTTCTACTGATAATTTTCTGATCGGTCAATTACTACCAAACTAACGATTTTTGAGTTATGATCAAACTATTGAGCTCAAAACGTAACAACTATTTATTTGAAATGAGTTCACTCACAGGAAGGGAAATATTTAAAATAAACTTACATGGCAAAGGTCAAGCGTATGAGAGATAATACCAGTTGCCATGACGCGAATGATGAAGAATTGGAGTTGTGCACACGTTGAGCTACCTTCAAATTCTTCAATGTCCGTTATTAAAAAGTATTTTAATGGACATCTGCATGATGTGGATTAAAAGGGGCTTTGTTATGCTGATTAGATTGTGCTAATTATTGACCTACATGTCAATAATTAGCACAAACTTGTCAGACTTAGCAGCATTCTGAACAAGAGCATATTCAGAACTACTCCAATCAAAATAAAACAGCTGAAGTGTGAGAATGTTTAGAATGGAATATCCTGCTCGGTATTATTTTGCGCATCATTTGTAAGTGCCATTTCCATCATTTGCAAACATAAAACATTTAATAAAAATTTGTATACATGTAAATCAGTTGAATTGCGATTTTTGCCAGTTTCACCTTGCAGATTGAGGATTACTCATTTCTCAAGGCACAATTTCTTATATAAAACAACTAATTACAAATTGATTTGTTACTATACTATGAAAACACCCCATATTAAACAAGATATTACAGTGAAAAAACGTTATTTTGTTGTTATAATTCATTGACCATGCTAAAAAAGTAACAAATACTTTGTTGCTAAAACATGAAATGAAATGTAACCATTCAATAAGCGCTACTACAAGACTTTTCCCTTGAGACAGACGTAGTGGCCAGAGGAGGTCTAATAGAGACTTGACAGCGATGCGTTCGGTACACTAAATTTGAAAATTTGAAACTTACCTGAATTAATTTAGCTCACTGAACACACACTTTAAGCTGAGTTTCGATATTTTACTAAACTTACATCAACTTACTCGGCTAAATTTTCTATTGTTTCCGGTTTTGGGCCAGTACTGATAGATATAAAAGTGAAGCGTCTGCCTAGCCAGTGGGCTGCAAGCTGGCTACTAGAGGCTAGTAGGCTGCTCATTACTCCATAGTGATGAGTCATAAAAACCAACAACAGGACAATACCTACTGTATGTAGTTCTTACTTTCGAGGCAGACGTATAACTTAAATGTTGAATTTAACTTTAAAAAACTTAACTTACTAGACAGATATTTGATGCTAAGTTTCTTTATGTATTTTAGTTATCTTACTAAAGTTCAACACTGCCACTGCTAAATTTTTATCACCGATGTGTTTTCGGCCTCACTTTCACAGTAAGTTTTATGCGATCTAAAAAGAACCTTTTTCAACCTGATTTGGCAAGAAAGCCTGAGCGATGCTGTTTTTGAAATGGGCTTCTCAAAAATCTGTTTGAATTAATTTGGTTAGAATAGCGAATTTAGAAGAGTAATGAAAGTTAAAATCCCAAGCTGTGACCAACACCAGCTGAGACAATGTGTCTGACATAACGTCTTTTCAAGCCAGCTACTGTTGCTACAACAGTATCTATTCCTATTGGCTACTAACTAATTATGTCAGTTGGCATGGAGCCAAAAGACTCATTCGTTTTCTGAAGGAGCTGTTTACTGTTTGATATTTTTATAGATTAGAGTATAAAATGCTAAAAATGATATCAAACAGTTAATAGTGATAAAGTAGTAACTCATTGGCCACCAAATTAATTTATTTACCGGGAAATAATCACATATTCCGTAAAACCCACTAATCATGCAGTTCTTTGTTGTACTGAAATGCTTTGCCAAGCTGTACTACGCGGTTGTAGTGGGGAAAGAGTAAACTCCAGTTTAATACTGTGCGTCATACCAAAGCTCGTTCTAAACATCTCAAACAACTCTATTGTATTGAATGAAAAATGGTTGAATTTTGAAAGTTGGTTTTTATTTGGTAATAGCAAAATGTAACTTGTATTCAAAATATAATTAATCCAGAACATTCTAGAATACTAGAGTCGGCTTATGAATGAGTAACACAAATAATGATAACTTTGTTTCAAAAGCACCTATTGACTTACGAGATCCGTGTAGTGTGTACACATGAGTATACAGTTATACCTCGACACACGAGTGTTCAACGTATGAGAAAATTGAGATACAAGCTTACGAAACAGTTTTTGACTTGGCTAAGATGTGGGAGCAGCTTACGAGAATAGCATTGCTCGGCCTATTTCATCGGGTCAGTTTGAAAGTTTCAAAGCCAGTCAAAAGTGAAAGCACGATGACAGGTTCCGAGTCTGAGGAAAAATACAAAAACTGAAATTTAAAAAACAAAATTAAAATTATGTTTAGGGTAGCATAAGATAAAATAATGTAAAATAATTTATGTTTCTCAGTGTCACAACATTGTGGCGTACCACACGTGTCGCTGTCATGTCTATTTCAAACAAACATTAGCCGCTACGTCTGTCTCGTAAGAACTCCATACAGTATGCTACTTACTGTATAGACTTCTATGTACTGCTACTGTTTCATATTATGCTACATAATACTGTTACAGTTTATTGCAGCTAACAACCACAAGTGAACTTTTAGTTAACCATAACCATTGTGAACTAAATACTTTTTTAATGTAATATGATTGCTATCATGTTTCAATAGTATTTGGTTTAAAAGGGTTGAAACATTATTTAGAACTTAATTATGTTAAATAAGACATATTGATTTGGAAAACTAAAAATTGACATACAAGCTCGGTTTTGAAAGGCATAGGGCTCATATGTCGAGTTATTACTGTAAATGGTAAAAATTATTCCCATGTAGTGCTATGTGCGATATCATACCAAATGCCAAAAGATATATATTGGCCCTGCGAGCTATCGATATCATTCAGCATCAAAACTTTGGTGTTATGCTCTCTGGATATAGATTATTGTGACGTTTCACCACAAACAGAGATACAAGGGAGGTAATCATGTCTTAATACCAAACAAAATAGGAGTTGTCTTTGCTCTCTGACTTTAATTAGGGAGCTTTCATGAAACCTATTTCTACCTATCCGGTCTGTCTCTAAAGGATTCTCAAAGAGAAATGAAATCTGCGGGCTCGCAAATATGTTTTCAGGAACTAGTGCTGTGACGATATGGAGTCACGAAAGCCGGCCATAGTCGATGTTGATTCTGCCAATTAAACACAGATATTTATCGTCTTAACATGATATTGAAAACGTCAATACACCCGACAACAGAATCGACCTCCAAAACGCCCTAAATGATATCATCCCACACAAAATCAACCCCTATGGTACAATACTGTTTTCTCGTACAGCAATATTCCCATGGAATGCACCATGAAATTCTGACCAACCTCTGCTGATGACGTTAGTGTCGACAGGATCAATTAATAATCTACTCCGACTCGAGATACTTCCAATTGAACCACAGTTTCTGGTAGATCTACATTGGCCCGTATACATCCAGGAAAACAATATCTGCGGACAAGATCACTTCTGGAAAAAAACAATACGGAAACTACAAACACTATTTTAACATCAAATAAATGTAGAATTAAATAATATAGAAACAACAAGCAATAGTACTAGTGATCATAAATACGTGATCACAGTCGACTCGAATGCAGAATCACATGATTGCTGTCTACTCGAACCCGAAAGCGTGCCATTGATTCGAAAGCAAAAGCGCAAGAGCGTCGTTGACTCGACTGGGAAAGCGAGCGATCGTCGTGGACTCGACGGCAAAAGCGAGCGATCGTCGTGGACTCGACGGCAAAGGACGCAATCGTCATTGACTCGACTGCAAAAGCAAGCAATTGTCGTTGACTATGATAAAAACCCTAAAGCTAAAAGACTATAAATAGTTCTATGATAGAAAACTTAAAGCTACAAAACTATAAATAGCTTTATGTGCGTAGAACCAACATATGATTAACAATAGATAATAAGTCTGACTACATTAGGCAGCCATACTTACTGTAAGAGACAGTAGCGGTTGACATTGAAGTGAGTCTACAAGTGGACTTAGTAGTGCTAGTCGAATCTACAAACATTATAGAACAAGTATTAAATTCTAATGTTTCAATGCATTGAATAATGTCATAAGTTTAAAGGTTAAACTTGGGTTGTTTGCCCGTTAACACTAATTGCGATCGCGCTAAGCCGAGAGAAGACAACTGCCACCATCATCAAATGCAGCACATTTTTGACTCATAAAACAAACACAGGGACATGTTGAAATAATAATGCTAAAATAAATTAATTCCAAGTTTTCCCTTGAAAGTTTCTGCAGAAACCTGAATGTCATTTCCTTTTCAAACATTTTATAAAGCCCGTCACCGTTTTGTGATACACCATTCTATTCAGTTTTTTCTGAAGCAGGTAATATAGCATAAGTTTCTACATTAACACATTTACGACAGAGCTTGTCTATTACATGGAAAACGCCCTTGAGGTAAGAGTTTCTACGGTCAGGCTAGACTCTACAATTGCTATATGAAAGGAGACCAGTTTTCTTTAATATACAAGCCATTATTATAATTACGTAAAAAAGTTGCTAACAAAATCCAAATTTCATAAGAATCGTAACCATACTAATTACACTGGGATCACAATACATCATTATCTAATTACACATTGGAAAGTTTTAGCTGTCAACTCTCCCGGATTTTGAGGGACCTTCCTGGAATTGAGATTACTCTTCCGCAAAAATAAGATCTTCCAGTAAACTGCCGGATTTATGTTTTGTGCTCTAGGATAAAATACCCAACCATTTATTATCAGTTGCTATAGCATTAACGCAATTCGCGTAATCTAGGATAACGAAAGGCTCGCTGTTTAGCCAAAAACGCATTCTTATGGCTTCGTGCTTAGAATTACCGTTCGGTAATTTTTTGCCAAGCAAAGTTTTTGTGATGCTATGGCAGTAGAGTGTTACCCATTACTGACGAGTTCAATGAGGACCATTCTCTGCATGCCTCACAGTAATGCAACAACAAAGAGCGTTTTTTTCTATGCTTAAAAATACACACCGATGCAAGGGCTGACCCATTTTCTCATACAGTGAATGCTCTGATAGCCACCAAAACAAACTTTCCTACCTGCTGCTTTGAAACAGAGTTGAAAGCTGACCTACTCAAAAGTCTTAAAAGTCAGCCAAAACCTAAAACTGGAAACCTCGAGGAGCAGCAGGCTACCTCATCTCAAATCAGTGCAGACTCAAATGTAGACATGATATAAAATTCCTGTCTAACTACTATATTCATTTACAGCAAAATTTTGAGAATTTTGTGATACGTTATGTTCATCACCATGGATATGATACAACGTTTTTTGCAGAACTGAATGTAGAGCATTAGGTTCGTAAAAGTTGCCTGTAATTTGTTTTTATTTTTGTAATACACTTAAGCATAACTTTAGAGCTGAGATACAATGTTAACCTGCCTTGGTCCCCATTTAAATACTTTTCTGCTAAAGCGAGTCTTTAGGGGCTCATTTCTCTCTCATTTGCAGTGGACCGGGTTGACAGGTCTGCCTGGCATATGTCGGCTTCATAACGGCTCATCTTAGTACCTACACAAGCATTTGATCACGTATCACAGAGTTAACAAATTCTACCAAAATTTTGACATCATCAATTTATTATATCAGTCTGTCATTCAGAACCAACAAAGAAGTCAGTTTTTACTTTACTCAAAATTCACAGAACGATATTGCTGTTTCTTTTCAATTTAAGATAAAAAAATTGAAAGCATTGTCTTAAACTTATTGTTGGTGGTTTAAATTGAAATTGTTCAACTTTGGGTCTAAGATATTTCTGATTAATACTTTTCTATTAAAAAATGGGGTCTGCAATTGGGTCACACTGCAAAAATGATAGCGTTATTTGCTTGCAGACAATTTTTTCGAACTCAGAAAACTAGTCAGACCATTGCAGTGCGATAAAGCCTTGTTCTTCTGTTACTCCATATGCAGACATACATAGCCATGAGGCCTCACACAACCATCACTCTACTACAGCACCCTATGGAGACATATCTGCTTGTAGGAAGAGCATAGCCTTCTGCACTGGCTACCCAGGTGTCCCTACACTATCACTGTATGGAGACTTAGTAAATTACTCATCCTAGGCTATTTATAGAAGGCCGGCACAGGATGTTTGGACTAGTGCCAAATTCAGTGGCCTTACCTAGTTGAAAAGGCTACTACTAGTGAGATGGGAGTGTAAAGCCTGGTTTCCATATGACAGCGCAAGGTGCGCAACGAGGCGCACAACGTCGTGCATAGGCCAGCTGTGATATGGAAACGTCAATGCACGACGATCGCGCGACGTGCGCACCCATATGACACCCATATGGTTTTCATATGACGGCGCAATTTCGCAACGGAGAACTGTTTTTCCGAAGAAATATGTCTCTCCTACGAAAAAGTAAGGAAATTATCTATCCTGTCCAATGCAAGCGCGGCGCCTACGCGCGATATGAAAACACTGCATCGCGGGTCCAAGAAATGCATTACGCACAATCACCGGGCCGCGCAGATGCGTGCGCTGTCATATGGAAACCAGGCTTCAGCCCAACCGCTAATATATCCATGAGATCTTGACTCACCTCTAGTCCATGCCAAGACGATACATGAAAATAACAGTAGAAATCAATCTGAATACAACCAGATGTGTAGCAGAGATGAGACGTTCCTACCACTGCACTTCTGTACCTATAACCAATGAATATAGAAAATCACTGCACCATCTCATCATGAGCAATACAAAAGAATAATTCATTAACCCGACTGTTAAAGTTTTACAAATATGTAAGGAATTCAACAACAATTCTACTAACGGTCATGCATATCACAAAGGAAGTCATGTGAGTTGAGTAAAGGCTAAAAGTACATCGGAGGAACATGGATAGAATTCGCTGACTTTGAACTCTTTGCAGCTGGCCCTAGTGATAAACACTAGTGTTTATGTACTTGGAGTGCTTAATATTTACTCCTGCTGCCTTGTCATGACTGGCTAGGAGAGCTCAAGTAAATATTTCAAATTAACACAGAATGGATAAAAAAGTTCTTCAACTTTTAACCTTTCGAACCTTAAGGGCCGGTATTCCAGCAATGTTTAGGGCGCTACAGAAAACCTAACCGGCATTCAGACGACTTGGTTTAGAAATGCCATTTCAAAGTAGAAGCGTAAATCAATCAAATTTATTGTTAGGTAAGGCATTAGACCAGAAATTTCTCATCCACTTATAACAGTTTTCAATCATCTTTATCCACTCCGTTCGTTATAATAACAATTTAAATTGGAACGATATCGCGAAAAAATCAATAAAACACGTTTGTTGGTAGGTCGTAGATGACTGATGCAAATGAAGAATTTTATGATAGTGACTATAATTTTCCAGTTTATTTTGTGCCGTGAAATGATGAAGAACGCGCGCTCGATGGATATGCTATCATAGATATTTTTATGAGCTTTTAAAACCTTACAAATTTTTATAGTTTTAGCCCGAATAATGGTGAAATACTGTTTTTTTTCAGATGACATTTGCTTTGGGTTTGCCCAACATTTTTACTAGTGTTTCACCAAATATCATTGTATTATAAGCTTATTTAGATTTATTTAATAAAAGTTTAAAAAACTCAAATCATTGGACAATATGCCAGGGTTACTTACTCGCATTGACAATGATGACCAGGGTTCAATATTCAACAATCCAGATTTAAACAAATTTAACAATTATAGGAGCGTCTCTACAGCTGAAGAAAAAGTTGAAAATGACTACTTTAAACGCAGTAAGATACGAGAAGGTTGGCCAAAGAATATAAGCCTACTTTAATATTTCCAATTTTGATGTGGATCGCCAAAGATGAAGAATTCTATCTATATATACCAGAGGACATGGCGTCACACTTTGGTCTCATTTCGCAGCAGACATTTAAAGTACAAAAAGGTTTAAACTGGAATAGCTTGCATTGCATTTTCTCACACATTTCCATCACACGTTTTGAGGTGCCATTTCCATCTTTCGTAACATGAAACATTCGGCAAAAATTTGTGAGTAACAAATTTGCTTGACTCGCTGTTTTTTGCCGTTTCAATCTTGCGAATGGTACAAATTAGCAAATTAACTGAGTCATGGAAATTTAGTGATATAAATGGACATCCACAAGTTTTCTATTTAAAATCCAAGCTGTGATCAACAGAAGATTCTGTTACCAGCTGAGACATTGTGTCTGACATGCTGTCTTTTCAAGCCAGCAAAGGCTACTAGAACAGTACCTATTCCTATTGGCTGCTGACCAACAAGGTGAATTGGCATGTAGCCAAGAGATTAGCCTAGCTTCTTTAGAGAGCTGTTTATTGTTTTAGTAGAATATAAAATGGCAGTGAATAGCATTAAACCTCAATGCCCAGCATCACTGCATAACAGCATAACAGAAATAAATAAAAAGTGTGCGCTAGATAAAAAAGTTAACTACATTCCATTGACTCTTTACTGTGACCAATGTATTGAATCCCCTGCAGACGAACTGCGAGTGACTAAACCAGCAGTTCAGTTTGTGTGACTAGCAACTTCTAGCTACGAATTTTATATACTATTATTTATTGTTTTATTATTACCACGTATATATTATTTCACAATTTTATAAAGCACTAGCAGCCAGCCTGGAGTTGTCTAGGGTTTCTCCAATTTTCCATCATCTAGCCCAGCAGGCTTGTAACATTACGATTTGATTTTTGCAACTGACAGCCACTGATTTCCAGTCGTTGTTTACAAATATCCAATGTACTAAATACTAAGTGAATGCATACCAATGCACACAATATTGATGCCTACATTAAGTGAGCCATGTAACAATAGTAATGATAGGATATGGTCTGATAGTAACCAATTCATGTGCAGGTCATGCACGCTGCTTCCTTACATGCGCTAGTAAAACTAAGTCACCATCATCTCTTGTGTAATGATTTTAGCTTAATCATGTGATCAGCCTACATACTTCCCTGGAGTATAAAGTAATGTTATTCTCATAACACAATGCATCAACTGCTGATCTACGGTTTCTATCTCCCTGCCATTATCACGGTTTGTAGATATTTTCGTTTGAACAGCGGTTTTTTAGAGCTCCGC
This sequence comes from Watersipora subatra, assembly GCF_963576615.1. Classification (NCBI taxonomy): domain Eukaryota; kingdom Metazoa; phylum Bryozoa; class Gymnolaemata; order Cheilostomatida; family Watersiporidae; genus Watersipora; species Watersipora subatra. Next base: position 10,316,142 of record NC_088712.1, read on the forward strand.
ATCATCTGTATATCTTCAGGGAAAGGATTTCAATGGACACTTGAGATTAGTACATCTGCAAAAATACAATATAAAAAACTACAAATATTATTTTAACGCAGTATAACTATAGATTTACCTGTGATAAGAACAAAGAGTGACAAGACTATGGTTATAATAGTCATACACGGACATACGAGTGTCCCAACATCCAACTCAAGACACGAGTAAATTGACAGTATGACTGTAGAGGCTATAATATTTCACTCAGCTATGAACAACCCAGCTAGCCAGATCAGGGATTAGTCATCCTAGTCTATGTATAGAACATTGGCACACAGCCAAGGCAGGTTAACACTAGAATCATTGCAGAGATTAGGCAGATTGCTTGCTTATGGATTTCTACAGCATATACATCAGACCATAGCCCATGACAGCCCATAGCGTTAATGTAATTAAATAGAATTTGGTTGTTGAAACCAATTCTCCTCACATTTTAAAATTGTAAAAGCAAAATTTTAAATTGTAAATTGGTTTGAACACTTTTACTGCTATAACATTTACGAAACGAATACGATATCAGCACAAAATCTTCTGTGGAATTGACAATATGTTCTTTGTTCTTGAAATGAAACTCAAAAGAGAAGGAATATTACTGTGTTTGGAGTTTCCAATAGCATCATATCAACTCTCATAATTGATTGTCACTATGATTCCTTGATGCTGATTGGAGAGTGCACACGGGTTGAGTTGCTGTATGATAGGTGTTTCAATAGAATTCACTAGTAATCTGTTAAAAAGATGAGGAACTCTACACTAGAGATCATAGCAGCACACGTCTGTCTCACTTAGCAGCACGCTTTCAAAATACGACCAATTAAAGGGTAAAAAATGTTTAAAGATGTAGTTGCGTCAAAAATTAAATTAGGACCCATAAAAGGCTAAAACATCAGCTACAATTTGATGCCATTTTTGTCTTTGTAGACCAACCCTGTCAAGAGATATATGCGTTTGAATGAGGCCCTCTTTTAAAAAGCTCACGTTCCAGCGGGTGGCTATTTCGTGACGTCACAAGCTTGTTATCTGAAACGAAACCACAAGCGATAAATATGAGGTCGCTTCGTTAGCCAATCACGAGCGCGAAATTTTTATATAGGCCGTAATAAATGTTATCACTCGTAAAACGCGTTGTCTGTGATCTCGAAGATTCTCATCGCTAGAGAATTCATTTCTCATCGTTACTGATTCAACGCGTTTCAACAAATACTAAGTTATACATAGTTTTAAAATGGCTTCAAGTTCGAGCGACCACTACTCAGAGTTATCTGAGCAACTTTTAGTAAAAGATTAGAGTAGACAGCCTATGGCCAAAGCTGACAGGCGTCAGCAGCGTTTTGCTGCAGAAGAAGACAGAATGGAGGTAAATTAACTTAGAGTCTTCTATACTTTAGTAAATGTAATATTTTTTATAGTCATAAATACATATGCTAATTAATAAAATGATAATTCTTTGCTATCTCCTATCATCGTTTCATAGCTTATCTGCCGTTTTACCTAGCTATAATATTTTTTTCGAATTTTCTTTGGTAAATTAGAGTCATGATTAACAATTATTTTCACTCGTAGGAAGTGGGTAAAATCGATTGATCATTGCAAATCTTCAATTTCCAGAACCAAAGCTTCGAATCGTTGGCTTGGCGTACTTATGCCTTTATTAAATGTTTATTCGTTTTTAAAATTACACTCGCAATCTATTTAACTCCCAATTTGGAAGCTGTCAATAGATACGCTTTAGAATGACATATCTATGAATGACACATATAATGCATCTACTTTGTTTACATTTACTTGTTTTACTGATTACAGAATGTTTATGTCGTCCCACCAGCCGAAGAAGCTTTGTCATTGTGTGGAAACTGCCATAAAGGAGAAAGCAAGACTTGAATGCGTGCTGGATGATGTTTTGTTTGAGTTTGTTGCAGTAGATGAATTTGTCTTATTGTATCAGCTAATACTATGTGAGTGGCCACGACTTGATGAATATTTTTAATAAAAGCTTTATGCTTTTATTAAATATATATGGAAACAAAGTGTTATAAATGGATAATTACATATTTTCTTTTTTAAGTTTAGAGCAGAAATGAAATAGTTATAATGCATGGTGAGAGCAACAGAAGCTTCTGTAACCAGCTGAGACATTGTTTCTGACATAACTTCTTCTCAAGCCAGCAAACGCTACTGCAACAATATCTATCTCTATTGGTCACTGATTAACTAGGTCAATTGGCATGTAGCCAAGAAGAGAGGTCATCTTCTTTGGGAGCTTTCTACTGTTTGTAATTACAGCTTAGAGTAAAAAAAAAGGAATATATAATATGGAATAGTTAATAGTGATAAAGTAGTAACTATTTTGCTACTAAATTATTTTATTTACTGTGACATAATTATGTATTCCGTAAAACCTGTTGATGCCAAACATTACGGTTCTTTGCCACACTGCAACACCTTGCTGTACTACTGTACAACTCCAGTTGCCGTGTGCAGCCATTACACAAATAATATCGTGTGTTATACCAATGCTTGTTCAAGACGTGTCGAGAGACTCTATTATTGGATTGAGTAGAAAAATTTCAAATTTTAAAAGTTGCTATTTATTCGGTAATAACAGAATTTGATTCGGACTCAAACTATTATTAGTTGAGAACATTCTAGAACATTAGAGTCAGCTTATGCAAGTGTAAGTTGATTCCTCGACACGCGATGGTTTCAACGTAGGAGAAAGTTAAGATACAAACGGAGGAAACAATTTTTGACTTGACTAGGATGTGAGAGGCCACGTACGAGAATATAGCATCACTTGGCCTGATTTATCGGATCTGTTTAAAGGTTTTAACGAAGGCTGTCAAAAATAAAAGCGAGACGAATGCCAAATCTGAAGAAAAAATAAAAACAAAATTAAAATGTTTCAGAACGTAAAATAAAAACTTATTTCAAATGTGGGTATATAGAAGTCAAAGTTATGGCAAAGTAAATTTAAGGATAATTTCTGTTACTTAGTGTCACAAAATTGGAACATACCAAATGTGTTGCTGTCATGTCTAATTTAAAACACCATTAGCCACTATGTCTGTCTTGAAGGTAAAAACTCCATACCGCATACTACTTAATGTATCATAGACTATGCTATGTACTGCAACATAACACTGTTAGTTTGTTGCATATCATAACCACTAGATAGGTAATTGTTACTTCGTAGGTAGTGAATTATAACAACAAAAGTACTTTTTAAATGTAATATGACTGTCATCATGTCTTTAGGTATTTGGTTTGAAACAGATTAATTAGTATATTTTCAGACATCAGACAAATTGATTTGAAATACTAGAAAATTGACATACGAGCTCGGCCTATGCATCAGGCTCACATGTTGAGGTACGACTGCATAAGGTAACAATTGTTACCATATAGAGCAGCATGACATCTGACTCCCCTTGACTGATGATGTTAGAGTCGACATGATCAGGTTGTCATCTACCCCATTGTATCATCATGGCTCACAGATGCTTTCTGGTGAACAGAGGTTTCTTAGATATCTACTAAAGCTGTATGTATCCAGGGAGGCCATTTCTACAGACAGGAATAACACTTATGCAAAAAAATAGAAAAACTACAAACTTTATTTCAACATAAAGTAGCTATAAATTTTTATTTTATGGTAACAAAAGTGTCGACTCTATCAAAAGTACACGGTTGATGTCGACTAGATCACGCCAATGCGCGATTGTCGTTAGAGTCGAAGGCGCGCGACTGCCGTCAACTCAAGGGCAAAAGTGCGTAATCGTCTTCGACCGCATTCGACTCGACTGTGAAAGCGCTCGATTGCTGTCGACTCGAAGGTGAAAGCGCGTGATTACCATCGACTCAAAAGCGCGCGGTCGCAGCTGAATCAAATGCGAAAGCGCCGATCGCCGTCGACCCATACACAAAAACATGTGATTATCTCTGACTTGAATATATTTCGTCGTCGATTTCCGATATACTCACTCTATAGACTAATAAGTACATAGTCCTCTTTTAGAATGCTTGATCAACATTTATCAGTTTTATAGTCATTTTACACAAAAGCCATTGAAAACTTTGATTCATTTAAAATTTGTGTCTATAATTTTACAAGTATAGCATGGACAGATATTTAAATTTGTGACATAAAAATGGATAGACAAGCGAAAACTTGTTAATGTAACAATAAAAAACTTGTTTCAGATCTTTTACCATTTTAGAAACACTCAGACATACATGTAAAAGACTATCAATCTTAGCATGACCTATCAACATGTAGGTTAATTAGAGAATGTTCATAGTTGTGCAGTCCGTTACAAACTGTACAAATTTAGCAATTCTATCTGATATTTTTATTAATGAACAGAAACTAGTCTAAAGTGTCTAAACTAGTCTAAACCTACTCTATACAGCAAATTTACCATTGTTACCTTAATGGGCAACTCCTGTCCTTCGCTCGGGTACTCTATATGTTATTGTGTAAATTTAATCGATGAGTGGCCCGTGCCATCTAAAGCTTCAAGCGTTCCAGCTCATATTTAAACAATTTTTCTTTTCATAAATTTTGGCTGAATGTTTCAAAAAATATGCAGGCCACAGTTTTAACTTTTTCAATATGCTAACCTTCATTGGATTTGAACAATTACTGAGAGCAGATGGATTCCTAGCTTGTCACACATATCAAACTGACCTATACTGATAACATAAAAAATTTCCAACTAGTGTAGTAATTTGCACTAATTTGTTTGTAAACATTTGCAATGCATTGGAAATATTTGCAAAAGAATTGCTGTAACTAGTGGATGCCAGGCACGGCCAGGCATCCACTAGTTAGAGCAAACCCAAAGCATGCTGCCTGACAATGGAGCAAAAAATGTCAACATCTTATATATGCACTGTTTTTTACCTCCCAGTAAACTAGGTGAATAGTATTTTTATTATTGTTGCCACTGGTGTTAAAGAATAACAGAATAAAATTATTTAAAGATGACAAACAGGCAAAACGCTACACCCTGTCATTTTATCAGTAAAATTAGTACGCATGATCCCAATATTTTGAGCTGACTTTTTATTTTGTAGACTCCCACATTGAAGATAAGTTCAAGGCTATCTTATACTGTCTCTTTTTATTTTAAATAAACAAGACAACAATTATTACTCTGATTGAGCTTATAGAGAACTAAAAGTGTGCTGAGATTCAATAGAAGCCAATGGCGCGAGCAATGCATGAATGACACAAACGTGGTCTGCAACCGGACTACATCGGCACATTTCAAACCAAAACTGAGAGAAAAGAATATCTGGCCGGTTCTTTATATAAATAGTTTCAGTTTCATTCAGATTAAGAACAATTTATTTAGCATTATGTATTCTAATGCATACAACAATTGATGAGAATATTCTTGAGATGCCGATTGCTGTAAGTCGTGTTGCTCGTTACCTAGTGTAGGTTGCAAGCCAACGGACATCCTTGCATTTCAATTTATAAACATTATGGAAATTTTTCAATAACGTGAGAAGCTTTAAGATGACCACTAATCCTTAGGTAGATACATGTAGTTTAATATCAATCTAATTCAGGCACTAAATACAACAGAGTGGAAATGTTACATTGTTAAATCTCACCATTGAATGCAGTTGTTACTCCCGAATCGATAATATACTACACGCAGTACACGGAGATCCGCAGTTACGTTCCTACTAACAATAGTAGCAGGCTATTGTCTTGAAATCAGCGAGAAAGCTTCAGCCAATCACATCGAGCCTACAACGGCTAGTCGCGTCCTCAAAGTATAGGAGGCGGAGACAATTCATCTCTGGTTTGTTACCCAGCACTGCCCATCATACACCACACTGAGCCTTTTTTATGGTTAGGCTGAGGAAATATTCCACAGTCGGCTAGAGACAATTGATCAGTGATGTCTTGACCCAGCTACAACCTGCAGAACACGTGAATGCATAGACTTACTGATACTTGTGATACAGTGTTCTGTATATGAATACAGAACACCATCACAAAAACACAAATGATTCTTGTTAGACTACTGCAAACTGAAAACTATCACAATTATATAAGCTTGCGCTTATGTGAGCAGAGATAATAGCTACTAAATCTTTATTTTCCGATTTTCGTTTATAAATAGTCATAATATTATGAAATCTCTGAGCGTTTTAATCGCGATCAATTTTTATCAATTTTAATCTTGAAACACTTTGGTAATCAGATCATCTCATACATCAACAACAATTGTAAATGATAGAAAAATACCTTTATAATCTGATAAAACCTAGAAAAATGTGTAAATTCATTATCATTGCCAATGTAGTAATGACCAAGATTATTTCAACTCTCCTTTTTTCAGTGCACACAACTCGAAAATGTTCAAATGTCAAGCTATTCGGTAGCACAATTTAGACTAAATTTGGACAATTTATATCACAGTTCAATAATCATTTACAACAGTTTCACATAACCTAATATAAATATTAGTAGAGTTCCATACCCTTATTATTATGAGTAATACACTCAAAAGATTTGATTGAGAACATTGTACAATTCAAACGCAATCAAAGGTTGATGGCTCTCTGAGACAATCAGAGTTTCTCATGCAGCCCCTGATAAAACTTACTTGCCAAACATACCTACCTTAGATCATCAAGCCTTAATTAGATATCTAAAGACTGTAAACCAACTCTAATTGGTTGGTTGTGTTTCCATAGCAACGACAAAATTTACTTGACTATTGAACCATACTTTCAAATACTTCTTACAAACCTTTTTTGGCTTCATTGGGACTTGAACCCAGGACCTTTAGTAACCATGTAGCAAAAATAATACTCTTAAACCATCAAGCTACAAATTCTATCATTTATAACAATACTATATTGTTATTACTATATTATTGATCAGGAGTTGAACCCGGGACCTCTTACACCCAAAATGAGAATCATCTCTCACACCAACAAGTTATCAATCAATGCCAGCAAGACTTCACTAACTAGTAATTTATCCAAAGCAGCATGGCATATATTAAAGCACATTTTGAGACTTTTTAACAAAAGGTTGCTGAGCCAAATAGGGTTGGAGCCTGCAACCTCTTGCACTCTAAACAAGAATCATATCTCTGGACCATCAAACGAATAATGATGTAATCAGAAATCTGATTTTTTTATAGTCTAAAAAGCTAGAACCATTTTTTAAGAAAATACCAACAATTTAGAATAACTTGAAATGTGATTGAAATGTAAAAATCCCTCAGCAAAACTAACAAAGTCAAGAGCACAATTAAATTTTATGTAGCTACTTTATGTAGTCATGGGCCAGTCTAAACATACTGGCTAATAGTTCTGCTACTTTCCTTAAAACTCTCTCAATTTTCCCAACAACTCAAACTTAGCATAATTTTCAAAAACAATATAGTCTATCAAACCCCTTCTAGAAAGTTTCAAAAGTATGATGTACCCAAAACTTGTCAACTTATAAAGATTGAATTTCATACCTATATCAAACAATAAGCACAAAGGTCGGACGACTTCCTTCATGACAAATAAAAAAACAAATAATTCCAAAGTCTGTAACATTCAGTGTTTAGTCACATAGCCTACTGTATATAAAATAGTGGGAGCTTTTTTGTTGGTGTACGCAGGGACAGAGTCAGGTAGCCCTTGTTGTTAGCAGATAAGAGTATGCATGCCTTGCTTCATAACAAACCTTAGCTTAAGATCTTAATAAAAAGTCAATGTTTGCAGGCTATGATAGCTGAGTAGCTATTCTGATAAAAAAGCCTTTAATGTATGCAGGAAATGTTTTGAGGGCATTCATTCATGTACCATTATTTAATTGACAGAGTAATTACCGTGTCAGAAATTAAGGATATCTTAAAGGAATTTAACATAGTCACGTCAAAAAATATAAAAAGTAATTCTTTTCAGTTATATCCGATTCCAATTCAAAACAGACATGAAACATGTAATTTTTTTTTTGTACAAATATGAGTAACTGAATGAAGCTAATAGTCTTGAAATGATTGTTAGTTTGACGTGTTGGGGGAACCCAGTCTTAATAAAGCTTGACCGGCTTGACCAGGATTCGAACCCAGGACCTCTTACATTCAAAGCTAGAAATGTACCAAGACTCCTAGTGCTATGAGAAAGATAAAAAAAACTCTAACATTTTGTTGGTGTCTCCAAAGCAACAAGAAAGCATATTAAAAGTTATCTTTTATATCAATCTAAAAAAATATTATTCAGCTTTACCAGGATTTGAACCAAGGACCTCTCGCACCCGAAACGAGAATCACACTCAGAGAAAATCGAGCCACAAACGATGTAACCGAAAGCTGGCTTCTTACTACGTTCTCTAAAGCAACAACTAAATTGGTTTTTTCTACTGTTGCAAGTAGTGATGCTTCACATTCGGGTAACTGAAATCTCAAAACCACTTTTTTTTGGAACTGCAAGTAGATGTGACAAGAGTAGATGTGCAGGTAGATTAATAGCAAAGAATTTCCTACGAGGAAATTTATAAAGAAGATATTTGCAAGATGATATAATGTGAAAATGTGCACAATACGAATAATATTGAAACAAAGTATTAACGGTCTGTAGTTACTGATGCAGTAATTGCTTTGCAATGAGTAGCAGTCAATATCAAGGATTAGAATTTGATCTCCCAAATAAAACAACGATGTCAGACAAGGTGGGAGACACAATTAAATAAAGTTATACCAAGACTCCTCAACCTTGGTTTAGATTAATGGCAAGAATTAGTCAAGCAATTATTATCAGGTACTCGGTATTGGACAAATGGGTTGAGTTTACAACAGACAAATATTAACAATACTCAATCTCCAACTTACTGTATGCCAATCAATGGTGATTATAAAATTGATGCTGGAACATATACACACATCGTTTCTATAGATGAGAATTAAATTGCTGAATTTTAATTACCTTAGGTGCTTCCAGATTTTGCATGTCCACCAATAATAGTTACAACATTAACAAACAATACTTTGAAAATTTCATGAACAAACAAGCTACAATTTCCTTATTATACTGGAAATTACACAAGCGTGTTAGCCCAACCAAACCTAAAAGCATTCATAATTAAAAATGTCTCAGTACAAAAAGCCAAATGAGGGTTTCACAACAATTCAAGGGTGGCACAACTCCTCACCAGTTCAATTGCCAAATATTCTGCAAGGACTGTTCATACCTTTACAGTTTTTAACTGAAATAATATTAATTTATGAGCACAAAAGTTGTCAGATTGTCAGCTACTAGTCCCCTGTTCCATTTACACAAACATCTGTTTCAACCTCTGTTGAAATTCATTGTACGATAACAAGTAGATGAGAGCGTTAGAAAAGGAAAATTCAACATTTCAGTAGTTATACTAGCCAAACTGCTCTAGTTATTATATTTATAATAAGTCTTTGACAGTGTCAAAACTGGTTACCCCTGTACTCTGTGTTTAGCTAACATGAAAAAATGTACTAAGCCTCCATATAAGCTTTCACTAAACATTTGAATTATTCTCCTGGTAAAAGCTTCCTTTTTTACATACATGTACATGCAAGGTTGTTTGAAATAGTAGATAACTCAAAACCATACTTTTTTATTACAGCAAAACATTTTAGTAATTTCTTTTTCAAAATTGTTTGCCAATGTAGGAAACTCTGGCTCATTGATGCGAGTTGCCATGAGCGAGCAGGTGTTGAAAAAACAAATTACTGCTTGCCTTTTTCAAAAGAACAAATATGTAAGAATTGTATAGTAGTTTCAAACACTGTAACACAATTACTTCAAAAGAAGTATTACCAGCATATAATTAGGGAGAAACTTGTGATAATTCGTTAGCAGTTATTTTTGAGGCAGTTTTCAATTGAATGGATTATAATGTCAACCCACAAATAAGACAATGACATAAGACGAGGTTGGAGACACAAAGAATTCAAAGTTACATTGCGACTCTCTAACTTCAAGTTCGTTCGATAGCCAGAAATATCAAAACAATATCCCGAGCTAAGTTTTGGACCGACGAGTGTTGTTCATAAAGTCTGCTGTCGGATTCCACACACATTTGTGCATACCTTTGGAATTGAGTAACAAATATTAAAAGTTTTTAGAAGGAATGCAGTAGTTTAACCTTGTATTTGAATTAAAGTGATAATTGTTAAACAACAGAGTTGAGCTATGTAAAACATTAAAATCAATTATGCATGAAATCTTGTGTCATTAATTTCAAAAGTTACTTTCAATGATTATTACAGACAGTATTTCGTGGTGAGCTTTCATGTCCTACCAGTATCTACTTTATTTTGTAAAATGAATGTCATTATAAAAAGACTTGGGATATGTAATTCGCTTACCACAGTGATATGCCTAAGTGAGCTACAAAATGTTCCATGTTAAATAAATTATATTGAGAGGTCATGTCTGATTTCAACATAATTTAGCAACTTAGTTCAGAGAAATTCCTTGTTGATGTAAAAAATCTGGCTCATCGATAAAGCTGGTTGTGTAAAAACATGCATTGGAAATATCAATTTCTTCTTGCATTTTTACAAAATAACATAAATGTCAGTAATTAAGAATATATAGCTTCAAAGATTACAACACAATTGCTTCATAAAGTATTACTCGCACACAATTAGTTAGATGTTTGCCATAATTACTTGGCAGTTATTCTTGAGTGAGTAGTCCATCGATCGGATTATAATTTTAACTGAAAATAAGCCAATAACATCAAGCGAGTTAGAAGACACCAAAAACTGAACTTAAACCAGAACTCCTTAATTTTAAGTGTGCTAAATTGCAAGACATAATCAAACATTTAATAAACATCTGCAGGTATTCCAAGCACACCATGATTAGACTCTTGGTTCCACTATAAAATACGGTATCACAGAAAATAACAGAAAACTGTTCGCTTCAAACTTCTTGTGCCACTTTAAGAGCTCATCACAATGAAGTAGCGTTTATGCAAAAAGTTTGAAAGCTTTTAAAGTTACCACAAATGTTTTAAAAACTTGGTTACTGTAGCGATTTGTGAATCTGAGACGTCTTGTTGTTTGCTAGGAGCAAACTCTTTTCGAAAACTCTGTTCATAGTTGCACTTTCCTATTATATCTCTAAATATTGATCTACATTTTCTGACTGACCTTTCAAGAATTATCTTTTAATTACATTCAAACAAACCTTTTTGTATTCTGACTTCCGATCGTGTGAACAGGGCTAATAAGTGTCTACATTTTACAAGGCTCCTCAGTCAACAGAATATATACCATATAGTTTAGACCGAAAAGTGACTAAACTATTTAAATTTCAGCAACTTGTCCACTGTTTCTTGGGTTAATTTTTATTAAATGTTATAGCTATTAGTAATCAATTTATATAACTTGATTTATGCTATTTGAACCTTGTTCTGTGACAGGTTATAGATTGCCATAAGTTTCTTTGGCATTGGCAATTTTTAAAGTAGGTCAGATGATCAAATGCAGAATAACAAGGTTGGTGTTTCATACTTTTTCATAACAGTTTTTAAGTGAGCAGCGCAGGCGCCAGCGAATCAGTTTAATTATTTTTGGCATCAGGCCTGTGTTACACAATCTCACTTACTCGTTAATGTGCCAACACTACCGCTAATCTTTAGCGGAACCAGTCGTCTGCAAAACTTTCTCCTTTTGATGTGAGTAATCTGTCTCAAATTCCTCAAGCCTAGACTTTCATTGAAAGTTGCGAGTTTAAAACGCACCGAATAGAACCCAAATTATTCATCGTTTCTATTTGCTACATACATTGTCGGGCTTTGAAAAGCCCTTAACTGCACATTTATTTTAAAAATAATCATCCAGATGACTGTGTGAGGTTTGTCTGGTCAAAGTTAAATTGCTCACCACTTGTTTTTTACAGCAAAGAACTATTTGGGCGGTTACAAGCGCTATGTGCATCAGCATGTAGGAACTAAATCAAAAAAGGTTAAAAAAAAATATTGCCGTGCATGGGTATCGAACACACAGCTTTTCCCATATTTACTGTTGACCTATTTATTAAGAGTACGGAGTACGAAAAGGTTTTTTTCACAGATTCGTAGAACCCACTTTGTTTATCGATTATATCCGCTAAACATATTGTCAAGCTTTGAAAAGCCATGAACTGTACATCTATTTTAAAAACAATCATTCAATTGACCGTATGAAGTTTGTTTTGTCAAAATTAACATGCTAACAATTTGTTTTTCACGGCAAACAACTATTTTGACAATTATCAGCGCTATGTGCATCAGCATGTAGGAACTAAATCAACAAGCGTTGGAAAAAAATAATGCGGTGCATGGGTATCGAACACCCAGCTTTTTGCACATTTAATGTTTGCCTTTTTCATTAATACAGTGTCTTTATTCCAAGCACATCATAATGCGGCTCTCAGCTTTACTATATAAATACTGTATTATAGATAATAACCGAAATCTGTTTGCTTCAATTTTTTTGTGCGACTTTAAGCGCTCATCACAACAAAGTAGCATTTAGGCAACTTGTTTAAAAACTTCTAGAGTTATTTGTCAATTTGTTTTTCACGGCAAACAACTATTTTGGCAATTATCGGCGCTATGTGCATCAGCATGCAGGAACTAAATCCAAAAGCCTTGGAAAAAGAGAATGCGGTGCATGGGTATCGAACACCAAGCTTCTTGCATATTTAATGTTTGCCTTTTTCATTAATGCAATGTCTTTATTCCAAGCACATCATAACGCGACTCTTGGCTTTACTATATAAATACTGTATTACAGATAATAACCGAAATCTGTTTGCTTCAATTTTTTTGTGTGCCTTTAAGCGCTCATCACAACAAAGTAGCATTTAGGCAACTTTTTGAAAGCTTTTAAGTTATCTGTCAATTTGTTTTTCACGGCAAACAACTATTTTGGCAATTATCAGCGCTATGTGCATCAGCATGTAGGAACTAAATCCAAAAGCGTTGGAAAAAGATATTGCGGTGCATGGGTTTCGAACACATAGCTTTTTACAATCTCACTTACTCATTAATGTGCCAACACTACCGCTAATCTTTAGCGGAACCAGTCGTCTGCAAAATTTTCTCCTTTTGATGTGAGTAATCTGTCTGAAATTCCTCAAGCCTAGACTTTCATTGAAAGTTGCGAGTTTAAAACGCACTGAATAGAACCCAAATTATTCATCATTTCTATCTGCTACATACATTGTCAAGCTTTGAAAAGCCCTTAACTGCACATCTATTTTAAAAATAATCATCCAGATGACTGTGTGAGGTTTGTCTGGTCAATGTTAAATTGCTCACCATTTGTTTTTTACAGCAAAGAACTATTTTGGCGGTTACAAGCGCTATGTGCATCAACATGTAGGAACTAAATCCAAAAGGGTTAAAAAAAATATTGCCGTGCATGGGTATCGAGCACACAGCTTTTCCCATATTTACTGTTAGCCTTTTTTGTTAAGAGTACAGAGTAAAAAAAGGTTTTTTCACAGACTCGTAGAACCCAATTTGTTCATCGATTATATCCGCTAAACATATTGTCAAGCTTTGAAAAGCCATTACCTGTACATTTATTTCAAAAATAATCATTCGATTGACCGTATGAAGTTTGTTTTGTCAAAATTAAATTGCTAACAATTTGTTTTTCACGGCAAACAACTATTTTGGCAATTATCAGCGCTATGTGCATCAGCGTGTAGGAACTAAAATCAGAAGCGTTGGAAAAAGATATTGTCGTGCATGGGTGTCGAACACACAGCTTTTTGCATATTTAATGCTTGCCTTTTTCGTTAATACAATCTCTTTATTCCAAGCACACCATGATGCGACTCTTGGTTTCACTATAAAACCACGGTATCACAGAAAATAACAGAAAGCTGTTCGCTTCAATTCTTCTATGCGTCTTTGTAAGCTCATCACAACAAAGTAGCATTTATTCAACTTTTTTGAAAGCTTTTAAAGCTACCACAAATACTTAAAACGTTTGGTTAATGTAGCGAATTGTGAATCTGATATGTCCTGCGGTTTCCAATGATTAAACTATTTATGAAAACTCGGTTCATAGTTGCACTTTCATATTATATCTCTAAATATTGACCTAAACTGTCTGATCCAAGCACATCATAACGCGGCTCTTAGCTTTACTATATAAATACTGTATTATAGATAATAACCGAAATCTGTTTGCTTCAATTTTTTTGTGCGCCTTTAAGCACTCATCACAACAAAGTAGCATTTGGGCAACTTTTTGAAAGCTTTTAAGTTATCTGTCAATTTGTTTTTCACGGCAAACAACTATTTTGGCAATTATCAGCGCTATGTGCATCAGCATGTAGGAACTAAATCCAAAAGCGTTGGAAAAAGATGTTGCGGTGCATGGGTATCGAACACATAGCTTTTTGCATATTTAATGTTTGCCTTTTTCGTTAATACAATCTCTTTATTCCAAGCACACCATGATGAGACTCTTGGTTCCACTTTAAAATACGGTATCACAGAAAATAACAGAAAACTGTTCGCTTCAAACTTATTGTGCCACTTTAAGAGCTCATCACAATGAAGTAGCGTTTATGCAAAAAGTTTGAAAGCTTTTAAAGTTACCACAAATGTTTTAAAAACTTGGTTACTGTAGCGATTTGTGAATCTGAGACGTCTTGTTGTTTGCTAGGAGCACACTCTTTTCGAAAACTCTGTTCATAGTTGCACTTTTCTATTATATCTCTAAATATTGATCTACATTTTCTGACTGACCTTTCAAGAATTATCTTTTAATTACATTCAAACAAACCTTTTTGTATTCTGACTTCCGATCGTGTGAACAGGGCTAATAAGTGTCTACATTTTACAAGGCTCCTCAGTCAACAGAGTATATACCATATAGTTTAGACCGAAAAGTGACTAAACTATTTAAATTACAGCAACTTGTCCAATGTTTCTGGTGTTAATTTTTATTATTTGTTATAGCTATTAGTAATCAATTCATATAACTTGATTCATGCTATTTGAACCTTGTTCTGTGACAGGTTATAGATTGCCATAAGTTTCTTTGGCATTGGCAATTTTTAAAGTAGGTCAAATGATCAAATGCAGAATAACAAGGTTGGTGTTTCATACTTTTTCATAACAGTTTTTAAGTGAGCAGCGCAGGCGCCAGCGAATCAGTTTAATTATTTTTGGCATCAATCTGTGTTACACAATCTCACTTACTCGTTAATGTGCCAACACTACCGCTAATCTTTAGCGGAACCAGTCGTCTGCAAAACTTTCTCCTTTTGATGTGAGTAATCTGTCTCAAATTCCTCAAGCCTAGACTTTCATTGAAAGTTGCGAGTTTAAACCGCACTGAATAGAACCCAATTTGTTCATCGATTATATCCGCTAAACATATTGTCAAGCTTTGAAAAGCCATTACCTGTACATTTATTTCAAAAATAATCATTCGATTGACCGTATGAAGTTTGTTTTGTCAAAATTAAAATGCTAACAATTTGTTTTTCACGGCAAACAACTATTTTGGCAATTATCAGCGCTATGTGCATCAGCATGTAGGAACTAAATCCAAAAGCGTTGGAAAAAGATGTTGCGGTGCATGGGTATCGAACACATAGCTTTTTGCATTTTTAATGTTTGCCTTTTTCATTAATACAATGTATTTATTCCAAGCACACCATGATGAGACTCTTGGATCCACTTTAAAATACGGTATCACAGAAAATAACAGAAAACTGTTCGCTTCAAACTTCTTGTGCAACTTTAAGAGCTCATCACAATGAAGTAGCGTTTATGCAAAAAGTTTGAAAGCTTTTAAAGTTACCACAAATGTTTTAAAAACTTGGTTACTGTAGCGATTTGTGAATCTGAGACGTCTTGTTGTTTGCTAGGAGCAAACTCTTTTCGAAAACTCTGTTCCTAGTTGCACTTTCCTATTATATCTCTAAATATTGATCTACATTTTCTGACTGACCTTTCAAGAATTATCTTTTAATTACATTCAAACAAACCTTTTTGTATTCTGACTTCCGATCGTGTGAACAGGGCTAATAAGTGTCTACATTTTACAACGCTCCTCAGTCAACAGAATATATACCATATAGTTTAGACCGAAAAGTGACTAAACTATTTAAATTTCAGCAACTTGTCCAATGTTTCTGGTGTTAATTTTTATTATTTGTTATAGCTATTAGTAATCAATTTATATAACTTGATTTATGCTATTTGAACCTTGTTCTGTGACAGGTTTTAGATTGCCATAAGTTTCTTTGGCATTGGCAATTTTTAAAGTAGGTCAGATGATCAAATGCAGAATAACAAGGTTGGTGTTTCATACTTTTTCATAACAGTTTTTAAGTGAGCAGCGCAGGCGCCAGCGAATCAGTTTAATTATTTTTGGCATCAGGCCTGTGTTACACAATCTCACTTACTCGTTAATGTGCCAACACTACCGCTAATCTTTAGCGGAACCAGTCGTCTGCAAAACTTTCTCCTTTTGATGTGAGTAATCTGTCTCAAATTCCTCAAGCCTAGACTTTCATTGAAAGTTGCGAGTTTAAACCGCACTGAATAGAACCCAATTTATTCATCGTTTATATCTGCTACACACATTGTCAAGCGTTGAAAAGCCCTTAACTGCACATCTATTTTAAAAATAATCATCCAGATGACTGTGTGAGGTTTGTCTGGTCAAAGTTGAATTGCTCACCATTTGTTTTTTACAGCAAAGAACTATTTTGGCGGTTACAAGCGCTATGCGCATCAGCATGTAGAAACTAAATCCAAAAGAGTTGAAAAAAAATATTGCCGTTCATGGATATCAAACACACAGCTTTTCCCATATTTACTGTTGACCTATTTATTAAGAGTACAGAGTACGAAAAGGTTTTTTTCACAGATTCGTAGAACCCACTTTGTTCATCGATTATATCCGCTAAACATATTGTCAAGCTTTGAAAAGCCATGAACTGTACAACTATTTTAAAAACAATCATTCAATTGACCGTATGAAGTTTGTTTTGTCAAAATTAACTTGCTAACAATTTGTTTTTCACGGCAAACAACTATTTTGGCAATTATCAGCGCTATGTGCATCAGCATGTAGGAACTAAATCAAAAGGCGTTTGAAAAAAGTAATGCAGTGCATGGGTATCGAACACCCAGCTTTTTGCATATTTAATGTTTGCCTTTTTCATTAATACAGTGTCTTTATTCCAAGCACATCATAACGCGACTCTTGGCTTTACTATATAAATACTGTATTATAGATAATAACCGAAATCTGTTTGCTCCAATTTTTTGTGCGCCCATAAGAGCTCATCACAACAAAGTAGCATTTAGGCAACTTGTTTAAAAACTTCTAGAGTTATTTGTCAATTTGTTTTTCATGGCAAACAACTATTTTGGCAATTATCGGCGCTATGTGCATCAGCATGCAAGAACTAAATCCAAAAGCGTTGGAAAAAGAGAATGCGGTGCATGGGTATCGAACACCAAGCTTCTTGCATATTTAATGTTTGCCTTTTTCATTAATGCAATGTCTTTATTCCAAGCACATCATAACGCGACTCTTGGCTTTACTATATAAATACTGTATTATAGATATTAACCGAAATCTGTTTGCTTCAATTTTTTTGTGTGCCTTTAAGCGCTCATCACAACAAAGTAGCATTTAGGCAACTTTTTGAAAGCTTTTAAGTTATCTGTCAATTTGTTTTTCACGGCAATCAACTATTTTGGCAATTATCAGCGCTATGTGCATCAGCATGTAGGAACTAAATCCAAAAGCGTTGGAAAAAGATATTGCGGTGCATGGGTTTCGAACACATAGCTTTTTAAAATCTCATTTACTCATTAATGTGCCAACACTCCCGCTAATCTTTAGCGGAACCGGTCGTCTGCAAAATTTTCTCCTTTTGATGTGAGTAATCTGTCTAAAATTCATCAAGCCTAGACTTTCATTGAAAGTTGCGAGTTTAAAACGCACTGAATAGAACCCAAATTATTCATCATTTCTATCTGCTACATACATTGTCAAGCTTTGAAAAGCCCTTAACTGCACATCTATTTTAAAAATAATCATCCAGATGACTGTGTGAGGTTTGTCTGGTCAATGTTAAATTGCTCACCATTTGTTTTTTACAGCAAAAAACTATTTTGGTGGATACAAGCGCTATGTGCATCAACATGTAAGAACTAAATCCAAAAGGGTTAAAAAAAATATTGCCGTGCATGGGTATCGAGCACACAGCTTTTCCCATATTTACTGTTGGCCTTTTTTGTTAAGAGTAAAGAGTACAAAAAGGTTTTTTCACAGACTCGTAGAACCCAATTTGTTCATCGATTATATCCGCTAAACATATTGTCAAGCTTTGAAAAGCCATTACCTGTACATTTATTTCAAAAATAATCATTCGATTGACCGTATGAAGTTTGTTTTGTCAAAATTAAAATGCTAACAATTTGTTTTTCACGGCAAACAACTATTTTGGCAATTATCAGCGCTATGTGCATCAGCATGTAGGAACTAAAATCAGAAGCGTTGGAAAAAGATATTGTCGTGCATGGGTATCGAACACACAGCTTTTTGCATATTTAATGTTTGCCTTTTTCGTTAATACAATCTCTTTATTCCAAGCACACCATGATGCGACTCTTGGTTCCACTATAAAACCACGGTATCACAGAAAATAACAGAAAGCTGTTCGCTTCAATTCTTCTATGCGTCTTTGTAAGCTCATCACAACAAAGTAGCATTTATTCAACTTTTTTGAAAGCTTTTAAAGTTACCACAAATGTTTTAAAAACTTGGTTACTGTAGCGAATTGTGAATCTGAGATGTCTTGTTGTTTGCAATGAGCAAACTCTTTTCGAAAACTCTGTTCATAGTTGCACTTTCCTATTATATCTCTAAATATTGATCTACATTTTCTGACTGACCTTTCAAGAATTATCTTTCAATTACATTCAAACAAACCTTTTTGGAATCTGACTTTTGGTCGTGTGAACAGGGCGAATAAGTGTCTACATTTTTACAAGGCTCCTCAGTCAACAGAATATATACCATATAGTTTAGACCGAAAAGTGACTAAACTATTTAAATTACAGCAACTTGTTCAATGTTTCTGGTGTTCATTTTTATTATTTGTTAGAGAAGCTAGTAATCAATTTATATAACTTGATTTATGCTATTTGAACCTTGTTCTGTGACAGGTTTTAGATTGCCATAAGTTTCTTTGGCATTGGCAATTTTTAAAGTAGGTCAGATGATCAATTGCAGAATGACAACAAGGTTGGTGTTTCATACTTTTTCATAGCAGTTTTTAAGTGAGCAGCGCAGGCTCCAGCGAGTCAATTTAATTATTTTTGGCGTTAGGCCTGTGTTACACAATCTCACTTACTCGTTAATGTGCCAACACTACTGCTAATCTTTAGCGGAACCAGTTGTCTGCAAAACTTTCTCCTTTTGATGTGAGTAATCTGTCTCAAATTCCTCAAGCCTAGACTTTCATTGAAAGTTGCGAGTTTAAACCGCACTGAATAGAACCCAATTTATTCATCGTTTATATCTGCTACACACATTGTCAAGCGTTGAAAAGCCCTTAACTGCACATCTATTTTAAAAATAATCATTCAATTGACCGTGTGAAGTTTCTTTTGTCAAAATTAAATTGCTAACATTTTGTTTTTCTTGGCAAACAACTACTTTGGCAATTATCAGCGCTATGTGCATCAGCATGTAGGAACTAAATTCAGACGCATTGGAATAAGATATTGCGGTGCATGGGAATCGAACACCCAGCTTTTCGCATATTTAATGTTTGCCTTTTTCATTAATACAATGTCTTTATTCCAAGCACATCATAACACGGCTCTTGGCTTTACTATATAAATACTGTATTATAGATAATAACCGAAAGCCGTTTGCTTCAATTTTTTTGTGCGCCTTTAAGCGCTCATCACAACAAAGTGGCATTTAGGCAACTTTTTGAATGCTTTTCAAGTTATCTGTCAATTTGTTTTTCACAGCAAACAACTGTTTTGGCAATTATCAGCGCTATATGCATCAGCGTGTAGGAACTAAATCCAGAAGCGTTGGAAAAAGATGTTGCGGTGCATGGGTATCGAACACATAGCTTTTTGCATTTTTAATGTTTGCCTTTTTCATTAATACAATGTATTTATTCCAAGCACACCATGATGAGACTCTTGGTTCCACTATGAAATACGGTATCACAGAAAATAACAGAAAACTGTTCGCTTCACAATTCTTGTGCCACTTTAAGAGCTCATCACCATGAAGTAGCGTTTATGCAAAAAGTTTGAAAGCTTTTAAAGTTACCACAAATGTTTTAAAAACTTGGTTACTGTAGCGATTTGTGAATCTTAGACGTCTTGTTGTTTGCTAGGAGCAAACTCTTTTCGAAAACTCTGTTCATAGTTGCACTTTCCTATTATATCTCTAAATATTGATCTACATTTTCTGACTGACCTTTCAAGAATTATCTTTTAATTACATTCAAACAAACCTTTTTGTATTCTGACTTCCGATCGTGTGAACAGGGCTAATAAGTGTCTAAATTTTACAAGGCTCCTCAGTCAACAGAGTATACACCATATAGTTTAGACCGAAAAGTGACTAAACTGTTTAAATTTCAGCAACTTGTCCAATGTTTCTTGTGTTCATTTTTATTAATTGTTATAGCTATTAGTAATCAATTTATATAACTTGATTTATGCTATTTGAACCTATTTCTGTGACAGGTTTTAGATTGCCATAAGTTTCTTTGGCATTGACAATTTTTAAAGTAGGTCAGATGATCAATTGCAGAATAACAACAAGGTTGGTGTTTCATACTTTTTCATAGCAGTTTTTAAGTGAGCAGCGCAGGCGCCAGCGAGTCAGTTTAATTATTTTTGGCATCAGGCCTGTGTTACACAATCTCACTTACTCGTTAACGCGTCAACACTATCGCTAATCTTAAGCGGAACCTGTCGTCTTCAAAACTTTCTCCTTTTGATGTGAGTAATCTGTCTCAAATTCCTCAGGCCTAGACTTTCATTGAAAGTTGCGAGTTTAAACCGCACTAAATAAAACCCAATATATTCATCGTTTATATCTGCTACACACATTTTGAAGCGTTGAAAAGCTCATAACTGCACATCTATTTTGAAAATAATGATCCAGATGACTGTGTGAGGTTTGTCTGGTCAAAGTTAAATTGCTCACCATTTGTTTTTTACAGCAAAGAACTATTTTGGCAGTTACAAGCGCTATGTGCATCAGCATGTAGAAACTAAATCCAAAAGAGTTGAAAAAAAATATTGCCATGCATGGATATCGAACACACAGCTTTTTCCATATGTACTGTTGGCCTTTTTTGTTAAGAGTACAGAGTACAAAAAGGTTTTTTTCACAGCTCCGTAGAACCCAATTTGTTCATCGATTATATCCGCTAAACATATGGTCAAGCTTTGAAAAGCCATTAACTGTACATCTATTTTAAAAGTAATCATTCAATTGACCGTATGAAATTTGTTTTGTCAAAATTAAATTGCTAACAAATTGTTTTTCACGGCAAACAACTATTTTGGCAAATATCAGCGCTATGTGCATCAGCATGTAGGAACTAAATTCAGACGCATTGGAATAAGATATTGCGGTGCATGGGTATCGAACACCCAGCTTTTCGCATATTTAATGTTTGCCTTTTTCATTAATACAATGTCTTTATTCCAAGCACATCATAACGCGGCCCTTGGCTTTACTATATAAATACTGTATTATAGATAATAACCGAAATCTGTTTGCTTCAATTCTTTTGTGCGCCTTTAAGCGCTCATCACAACAAAGTAGCATTTGGGCAACTTTTTGAAAGCTTTTCAAGTTATCTGTCAATTTGTTTTTCACGGCAAACAACTGTTTTGGCAATTATCAGCGATATATGCATCAGCGTGTAAGAACTAAATCCAGAAGCGTTGGAAAAAGATGTTGCGGTGCATGGGTATCGGAACACATAGCTCTTGCATTTTTAATGTTTGCCTTTTTCATTAATACAATGTCTTTATTCTAAGCACACCATGATGAGACTCTTGGTTCCACTTTAAAATACGGTATCACAGAAAATAACAGAAAACTGTTCGCTTCAAACTTCTTGTGCAACTTTAAGAGCTCATCACAATGAAGTAGCGTTTATGCAAAAAGTTTGAAAGCTTTTAAAGTTACCACAAATGTTTTAAAAACTTGGTTACTGTAGCGATTTGTGAATCTGAGACGTCTTGTTGTTTGCTAGGAGCAAACTCTTTTCGAAAACTCTGTTCATAGTTGCACTTTCCTATTATATCTCTAAATATTGATCTACATTTTCTGACTGACCTTTCAAGAATTATCTTTTAATTACATTCAAACAAACCTTTTTGTATTCTGACTTCCGATCGTGTGAACAGGGCTAATAAGTGTCTACATTTTACAAGGCTCCTCAGTCAACAGAGTATATACCATATAGTTTAGACCGAAAAGTGACTAAACTATTTAAATTTCAGCAACTTGTCCAATGTTTCTTGTATTAATTTTTATTAAATGTTATAGCTACTAGTAATCAATTTATATAACTTGATTTATGCTATTTGAACCTTGTTCTGTGACAGGTTTTAGATAGCCATAAGTTTCTTTGGCTTTGGCAATTTTCAAAGTAGGTCAGATGATCAATTGCAGAATAACAACAAGGTTGGTGTTTCATACTTTTTCATACCAGTTTTTAAGTGAGCAGCGCAGGCGCCAGCGAGTCAGTTTAATTATTTTTGGCATCAGGCCTGTGTTACACAATCTCACTTACTCGTTAATGTGCCAACACTACCGCTAATCTTTAGCGGAACCAGTCGTCTGCAAAACTTTCTCTTTTTGATGTGAGTAATCCGTCTCAAATTCCTCAAGCGTAGACTTTCATTGAAAGTTGCGAGTTTAAACCGCACTGAATAGAACCCAATTTATTCATCGTTTATATCTGCTACACACATTTTCAAGCGTTGAAAAGCCCTTAACTGCACATCTATTTTGAAAATAATCATCCAGATGACTGTGTGAGGTTTGTCTGGTCAAAGTTAAATTGCTCACCATTTGTTTTTGACAGCAAAGAACTATTTTGGCAGTTACAAGCGCTATGTGCATCAGCATGTAGAAACTAAATCCAAAAGAGTTGAAAAAAATTATTGCCGTGCATGGATATCGAACACACAGCTTTTCCGGTATTTACTGTTGGCCTTTTTTGTTAAGAGTGCAGAGTACAAAAAGTTTTTTTTCACAGATTCGTAGAACCCAATTTGTTCATCGATTATATCCGCTAAACATATTGTCAAGCTTTGAAAAGCCATTAAATGTACATCTATTTTAAAAATAATCATTCAATTGACCGTATAAAGTTGGTTTTGTCAAAATTAAATTGCTAACAATTTGTTTTTCACAGCAAATAACTATTTTGGCAATTATCAGCGCTATGTGCATCAGCGTGTAAGATCTAAATCAAAAAGCGTTGAAAAAAGAGAATGCGGTGCATGGGTATCGAACACCCAGCTTTTTGCATATTTAATGTTTGCCTTTTTCATTAATACAATGTCTTTATTCCAAGCACACCATGATGGGACTCTTGGTTTCACTATAAAAATACGGATCACAGAAAATAACAGAAAACTGTTCGCTTTGATTTTTCTGTGCGCCTTTATCAGCTCATCACTACAAAGTAGCAACTATGCAACTTTTTTGAAAGCTTTTAAAGTTACCACAAATGTTTTAAAAACTTGGTTAATGTAGCGAATTGTGAATCTGAGATGTCTTGTTGTTTGCAATGAGCAAACTTTTTTTTAAAACTTTGTTCATTGTTGCACTTTCCTATTATATCTCTAAATATTGATCTACATTTTTTGACTGACCTTTCAAGAATTATCTTTTAATTACATTCAAACAAACCTTTTTGTACTCTGACGTCCAATCGTGTGAACAGGGCTAATAAGTGTCAACATTTTTACAAGGCTCCTCAGTCAACAGAGTATATACCATATAGTTTAGACCGAACAGTGACTAAACTATTTAAATTTCAGCAACTTGTCCAATGTTTCTTGTGTTAATTTTTATTAAATGTTATAGCTATTAGTAATCAATTTATATAACTTGATTTATGCTATTTGAACCTTGTTCTGTGACAGGTTTTATATTGCCATAAGTTTCTTTGGCATTGGCACTTTTTAAAGTCGGTCAGATGATCAAATGCAGAATAACAAGGTTGGTGTTTCATACTTTTTCATAACAGTTTTTAAGTGAGCAGCGCAGGCGCCAGCGAGTCAGTTTAATTATTTTTTGCATCAGGCCTGTGTTACACAATCTCACTTACTCGGGTAATGTGCCAACACTACCGCTAATCTTTAGCGGAACCAGTCGTCTGCAAAACTTTCTCTTTTTGATGTGAGTAATCTGTCTCAAATTCCTCAAGCCTAAACTTTCATTGAAAGTTGCGAGTTTAAACCGCACCGAATAGAACCCAATTTATTCCTCGTTTATATCTGCTACACACATTGTCAAGCGTTGAAAAGCCCTTAACTGCACATCTATTTTGAAAATAATCATCCAGATGACTGTGTGAGTTTGTCTGGTCAAAGTTAAACTGCTGATAATTCGATTTTTACAGCAAATAACTATTTTGGCAGTTACAAACGCTATGTGCATCAGCATGTAGAAACTAAATCCAAAAGAGTTGAAAAAAAAGATTGCCGTCCATGGATATTAAACACACAGCTTTTCCCATATTTACTGTTGACCTATTTTGTTAAGAGTACAGAATACGAAAAGGTTTTTTTCACAGATTCGTAGAACCCAATTTGTTCATCGATTATATCCGCTAAACATATTGTCAAGCTTTGAAAAGCCATGAACTGTACATCTATTTTAAAAATAATCATTCAATTGACCGTATGAAGTTTGTTTTGTCAAAATTAACTTGCTAACAATTTGTTTTTCACGGCAAACAACTATTTTGGCAATTATCAGCGCTATGTGCATCAGCATGTAGGAACTAAATCAAAAAGCGTTGGAAAAAAGTAATGTAGTGCATGGGTATCGAACACCCAGCTTTTTGCATAATTAATGTTTGCCTTTTTCATTAATACAGTGTCTTTATTCCAAGCACATCATAACGCGGCTCTTGGCTTTACTATATAAATACTGTATTATAGATAATAACCGAAATTTGTTTGCTCCAATTTTTTGTGCGCCCATAAGAGCTCATCACAACAAAGTAGCATTTAGGCAACTTGTTTAAAAACTTCTAGAGTTATTTGTCAATTTGTTTTTCATGGCAAACAACTATTTTGGCAATTATCGGCGCTATGTGCATCAGCATTATCATTAACAACAAAACGTCTCAGATTCACAAATCGCTACAGTAACCAAGTTTTTAAAACATTTGTGGTAACTTTAAAAGCTTTCAAACTTTTTGCATAAACGCTACTTCATTGAAATGAGCTCTTAAAGTGGCACAAGAAGTGTGAAGCGAACAGTTTTCTGTTATTTTCTGTGATACCGTATTTTATAGTGGAACCAAGAGTCTCATCATGGTGTGCTTGGAATAAAGACATTGTATTAATGCATCAGCATGAGCAGTGCAGGCGCCAGCGAGTCAGTTTAATTATTTTTGGCATCAGGCCTGTGTTACACAATCTCACTTACTCGTTAATGTGCCAACACTTCCGCTAATCTTTAGCGGCACCAGTCGTCTGCAAAACTTTCTCCTTTTGATGTGAGTAATCCGTCTCAAATTCCTCAAGCCTAGACTTTCATTGAAAGTTGCGAGTTTAAACCGCACTGAATAGAACCCAATTTATTCATCGTTTATATCTGCTACAGACATTTTCAAGCGTTGAAAAGCCCTTAACTGCACATCTATTTTGAAAATAATCATCCAGATGACTGTGTGAGGTTTGTTTGGTCAAAGTTAAATTGCTCACCATTTGTTTTTTACAGCAAAGAACTATTTTGGCAGTTACAAGCGCTATGTGCATCAGCATGTAGAAACTAAATCCAAAAGAGTTGAAAAAAAATATTGCCGTGCATGGACATCGAACACATTTATATTTACATATATATATATACATTTATATAACATATTTACTGTTGGCCTTTTTTGTTAAGAGTACAGAGTACAGAGTACAAAAAGGTTTTTTTCACAGATCCGTAGAACCCAATTTGTTCATTGATTATATCTGCTAAACATATGGTCAAGCTTTGAAAAGCCATTAACTGTACATCTATTTTAAAAATAATCATTCAATTGACCGTATGAAGTTTGTTTTGTCAAAATTAAATTGCTAACAAATTGTTTTTCACGACAAACAACTATTTTGGCAAATATCAGCGCTATGTGCATCAGCATGTAGGAACTAAATTCAGACGCATTGGAATAAGATGTTGCGGTGCATGGGTATCGAACACCCAGCTTATCGCATATTTAATGTTTGCCTTTTTCATTAATACAATGTCTTTATTCCAAGCACATCATAACGCGGCTCTTGGTTTTACTATATAAATACTGTATTATAGATAATAACCGAAATCTGTTTGCTCCAATTTTTTGTGTGCCCATAAGAGCTCATCACAACAAAATAGCATTTAGGCAACTTGTTTGAAAGCTTCTAAAGTTGTTTGTCAATTTGTTTTTCACAGCAAACAACTATTTTGGTAATTATAAGCGCTGTGTGCATCAGCATGTAGGAAATAAATCCAGAAGCGTTGGAAAAAGATGTTGCGGTGCATGGGTTTCGAACACACAGCTTTTTGCATTTATGATTTTAGCCTTTTTTATTAAAACAATGACTTTATTCTAAACAAACCATGATGCGACTCTAAGTTCCACTATAAAAATATGGTATCACAGAAAATAGCAGAAAACTGTTCGCTTCAAACTTTTTATGCGACTTTAGGAGCTCATCACAATGAAGTAGCGTTTATGACAAAAGTTTGAAAGCTTTTAAAGTTACCACAAATGTTTTAAAAACTTGGTTACTGTAGCGATTTGTGAATCTGAGACGTTTTGTTGTTTGCTATGAGCAAACTCATTTCGAAAACTCTGTTCATAGTTGCACTTTCCTATTATATCTCTAAATATTGATCTACATTTTCTGACTGACCTTTCCTGAATTATCTTTTATTTACATTCAAACAAACCTTTTTGTATTTTGACTTCCGATCGTGTGAACAGGGCTAGTAAGTGTCTACATTTTTACAAGGCTTCTCAGTCAACAGAGTATATACCATATAGTTTAGACCGAAAAGTGACTAAACTGTTTAAATTTCAGCAACTTGTCCAATGTTTCTTGTGTTAATTTTTATTAATTGTTATAGCTATTAGTAATCAATTTATATAACTTGATTTATGCGATTTGAACCTTGTTCTGTGACAGGTTTTAGATTGCCATAAGTTTCTTGCCATTGGAAATTTTTAAAGTAGGTCAGATGATCAATTGCACAGTAATAACAAGGTTGGTGTTTCATACTTTTTCATAACAGTTTTTAAGTGAGCAGCGCAGGCGTATGACAGAGTAGTTGGAGACTCGTGAGGAATCCATGCGAGTGGTCAAGCAGTTGTATCTCTGAAGGTGAAGCAGCTCCCTCCTGTTTATTCTCAAGGCTGTTTTTGAAAAAGAAGGTACGTTGTATAAATGTTATAAAGTTTTGTGTGCTTAACAAAATTTTAATAATTTGTTGCTTGCAAAAATTTAGTAATAAAGTAAATGCTCCCTTGCTTTGTTGATGTCAGTGCTTTTCGAATTTTTTATTCCTGTCATTTTTATTTCATGCTAGTTCGTTCTGTTCCGCCGCCAATCGTTTGCTCGTTTGTCAACCGTTCATCGTTTGTTCGATCAACATTCCTCACCGATTTGTCGTTGTCGCTTGTTATTGTTCATTTGTAAATTTAATTTTCTTGATTTTTGCATTTATTCTTCATGTTATTGGTATCTATTTAAACAATGCTCCTTACATGTTGTTAATTGCAACCATTTAGGATTTTAGAATTATATTTAGGGTTTGAATTGCTTTGGTGCTTAAGGTTATGGTTGAGTTGGGAATTTACGCTTTTCATTAGGCTAATGGGCTGATTATACATGTAGGTTACCAATCGCGGACTTTTGCTCAGACAGTCTATGTTGGCCTACATATCTTTTGGTATTGCTAAAGGGCTTTTGTTATCACTATATAAAGAGGCCAAAGTCTATAGCGAATTCTAAGTCTATGGCGAATTCTAAGTCTATAGCCAATTCTAAGTCTATAGCGAATTCTAAATCTATAGCGAATTTTAAGCCTATAGCGAATTCTGAGTCTATAGCGAATTCTAAGTCTATAGCCAATTCTAAGCCTATAGCAAATTCTAAATCTATAGCGAATTCTAAGTCTATAGCGAATTCTAAGTCAATGAGCCAGAGTTTCCTACAGCATGCTCACTCATGGCCACCTGCATCAATGAGCCAGAGTTTCCAGCAGCATGCTCACTCATGGCCATCTGCATCAATGAGCCAGAGTTTCCCACAGCATGCTCACTCATGGGCATCTGCATCAATGAGCCAGAGTTTCCTAAAGCATGCTCACTCATGGCCGTCTGCATCAATGAGCCAGAGTTTCCTACAGCATGCTCACTCATAGCCATCTGCATCAATGAGCCAGAGTTACCTACAGCATGCTCACTCATGGTCATCTGCATCAATGAGCCAGAGTTTCCTACAGCATGCTCACTCATGGCCATCTGCATCAATGAGCCAGAGTTTCCTACAGCATGCTCACTCATGACCGTCTGCATCAATGAGCCAGAGTTTCCTACAGCATGCTCACTCATGGCCATCTGCATCAATGAGCCAGAGTTTCCTACAGCATGCTCACTCATGACCGTCTGCATCAATGAGCCAGAGTTTCCTACAGCATGCTCACTCATGGCCATCTGCATCAATGAGCCAGAGTTTCCTACAGCATGCTCACTCATGGCCGTCTGCATCAATGAGCCAGAGTTTCCTCAAGCATGCTCACTCATGGCCATCTGCATCAATGAGCCAGAGTTTCCTACATCATGCTCATTCATGGCCATCTGCATCAATGAGCCAGAGTTTACTACAGCATGCTCACTCATGGTCATCTGCATCAATGAGCCAGAGTTTCCTACAGCATGCTCACTCATGGCCATCTGCATCAATGAGCCAGAGTTTCCTACAGCATGCTCACTCATGGCCATCTGCATCAATGAGCCAGAGTTTCCAGCAGCATGCTCACTCATGGTCATCTGCATCAATGAGCCAGAGTTTCCTACAGCATGCTCACTCATGGCCATCTGCATCAATGAGCCAGAGTTTCCTACAGCATGCTCACTCATGGCCATCTGCATCAATGAGCCAGAGTTTCCTACAGCATGCTCACTCATGGCCATCTGCATCAATGAGCCAGAGTTTCCTACAGCATGCTCACTCATGGCCATCTGCATCAATGAGCCAGAGTTTCCAGCAGCATGCTTACTCATGGTCATCTGCATCAATGAGCCAGAGTTTCCTACAGCAGGCTCACTCATGGCCACCTGCATCAATGAGCCAGAGTTTCCTACAGCATGCTCACTCATGGCCACCTGCATCAATGAGCCAGAGTTTCCCACAGCATGCTCACTCATGGCCATCTGCATCAATGAGCCAGAGTTTCCTACAGCATGCTCACTCATGGCCATCTGCATCAATGAGCCAGAGTTTCCTACAGCATGCTCACTCATGGCCATCTGCATCAATGAGCCAGAGTTTCCTACAGCATGCTCACTCATGGCCATCTGCATCAATGAGCCAGAGTTACCTACAGCAGGCTCACTCATGGCCACCTGCATCAATGAGCCAGAGTTTCCTACAGCATGCTCACTCATGGCCATCTGCATCAATGAGTCAGAGTTTCCTACAGCATGCTCACTCATGGCCATCTGCATCAATGAGCCAGAGTTACCTACAGCATGCTCACTCATGGCCATCTGCATCAATGAGCCAGAGTTTCCTACAGCATGCTCACTCATGGCCATCTGCATCAATGAGCCAGAGTTACCTACAGCAGGCTCACTCATGGCCATCTGCATCATTGAGCCAGAGTTTCCTACAGCAGGCTCACTCATGGCCATCTGCATCAATGAGCCAGAGTTTCCTACAGCATGCTCACTCATGGCCACCTGCATCAATGAGCCAGAGTTACCTACAGCATGCTCATTCATGGCCATCTGCATCAATGAGCCAGAGTTTCCAGCAGCATGCTCACTCATGGCCATCTGCATCAATGAGCCAGAGTTACCTACAGCAGGCTCACTCATGGCCATCTGCATCAATGAGCCAGAGTTTCCTACAGCATGCTCACTCATGGCCATCTGCATCAATGAGCCAGAGTTTCCTACAGCATGCTCACTCATGGCCACCTGCATCAATGAGCCAGAGTTTCCTACAGCATGCTCACTCATGGCCACCTGCATCAATGAGCCAGAGTTTCCTAAAGCATGCTCACTCATGGCCATCTGCATCAATGAGCCAGAGTTTCCTACAGCATGCTCACTCATGGCCATCTGCATCAATGAGCCAGAGTTTACTACAGCATGCTCACTCATGGCCATCTACATCAATGAGCCAGAGTTACCTACAGCATGCTCATTCATGGCCATCTGCATCAATGAGCCAGAGTTTCCAGCAGCATGCTCACTCATGGCCATCTGCATCAATGAGCCAGAGTTACCTACAGCAGGCTCACTCATGGCCATCTGCATCAATGAGCCAGAGTTTCCTACAGCATGCTCACTCATGGCCATCTGCATCAATGAGCCAGAGTTTCCTACAGCATGCTCACTCATGGCCATCTGCATCATTGAGCCAGAGTTTCCTACAGCAGGCTCACTCATGGCCATCTGCATCAATGAGCCAGAGTTTCCTACAGCATGCTCACTCATGGCCACCTGCATCAATGAGCCAGAGTTACCTACAGCATGCTCATTCATGGCCATCTGCATCAATGAGCCAGAGTTTCCAGCAGCATGCTCACTCATGGCCATCTGCATCAATGAGCCAGAGTTACCTACAGCAGGCTCACTCATGGCCATCTGCATCAATGAGCCAGAGTTTCCTACAGCATGCTCACTCATGGCCACCTGCATCAATGAGCCAGAGTTTCCTACAGCATGCTCACTCATGGCCATCTACATCAATGAGCCAGAGTTTCCTACAGCATGCTCACTCATGGCCACCTGCATCAATGAGCCAGAGTTTCCTAAAGCATGCTCACTCATGGCCATCTGCATCAATGAGCCAGAGTTTCCTACAGCATGCTCACTCATGGCCATCTGCATCAATGAGCCAGAATTTACTACAGCATGCTCACTCATGGCCATCTGCATCAATGAGCCAGAGTTTCCTACAGCAGGCTCACTCATGGCCATCTGCATCAATGAGCCAGAGTTTCCTACAGCAGGCTCACTCATGGCCATCTGCATCAATGAGCCAGAGTTTCCCACAGCATGCTCACTCATGGCCATCTACATCAATGAGCCAGAGTTTCCTACAGCATGCTCACTCATGGCCATCTGCATCAATGAGCCAGAGTTTCCAGCAGCATGCTCACTCATGGGCACCTGCATCAATGAGCCAGAGTTTCCAGCAGCATGCTCACTCATGGCCATCTGCATCAATGAGCCAGAGTTTCCTACAGCATGCTCACTCATGGCCACCTGCATCAATGAGCCAGAGTTTCCTACAGCATGCTCACTCATGGCCATCTACATCAATGAGCCAGAGTTTCCTACAGCATGCTCACTCATGGCCACCTGCATCAATGAGCCAGAGTTTCCTAAAGCATGCTCACTCATGGCCATCTGCATCAATGAGCCAGAGTTTCCTACAGCATGCTCACTCATGGCCATCTGCATCAATGAGCCAGAGTTTCCAGCAGCATGCTCACTCATGGCCATCTGCATCAATGAGCCAGAGTTACCTACAGCAGGCTCACTCATGGCCATCTGCATCAATGAGCCAGAGTTTCCTACAGCATGCTCACT
Organism: Watersipora subatra; assembly: GCF_963576615.1. NCBI lineage: Eukaryota > Metazoa > Bryozoa > Gymnolaemata > Cheilostomatida > Watersiporidae > Watersipora > Watersipora subatra. The sequence continues at coordinate 10,348,272 of NC_088712.1, forward strand.
CATGGCCACCTGCATCAATGAGCCAGAGTTTCCTACAGCATGCTCACTCATGGCCATCTACATCAATGAGCCAGAGTTTCCTACAGCATGCTCACTCATGGCCACCTGCATCAATGAGCCAGAGTTTCCTAAAGCATGCTCACTCATGGCCATCTGCATCAATGAGCCAGAGTTTCCAGCAGCATGCTCACTCATGGCCGTCTGCATCAATGAGCCAGAGTTTCCAGCAGCATGCTCACTCATGGCCATCTACATCAATGAGCCAGAGTTACCTACAGCAGGCTCACTCATGGCCATCTGCATCAATGAGCCAGAGTTTCCTACAGCATGCTCACTCATGGCCACCTGCATCAATGAGCCAGAGTTTCCTACAGCATGCTCACTCATGGCCATCTACATCAATGAGCCAGAGTTTCCTACAGCATGCTCACTCATGGCCACCTGCATCAATGAGCCAGAGTTTCCTAAAGCATGCTCACTCATGGCCATCTGCATCAATGAGCCAGAGTTTCCTACAGCATGCTCACTCATGGCCACCTGCATCAATGAGCCAGAGTTTCCTACAGCATGCTCACTCATGGCCACCTGCATCAATGAGCCAGAGTTTCCTAAAGCATGCTCACTCATGGCCATCTGCATCAATGAGCCAGAGTTTCCTACAGCATGCTCACTCATGGCCATCTGCATCAATGAGCCAGAGTTTACTACAGCATGCTCACTCATGGCCATCTACATCAATGAGCCAGAGTTTCCTACAGCATGCTCACTCATGGCCACCTGCATCAATGAGCCAGAGTTTCCTAAAGCATGCTCACTCATGGCCATCTGCATCAATGAGCCAGAGTTTCCTACAGCATGCTCACTCATGGCCATCTACATCAATGAGCCAGAGTTACCTACAGCAGGCTCACTCATGGCCATCTGCATCAATGAGCCAGAGTTTCCTACAGCATGCTCACTCATGGCCACCTGCATCAATGAGCCAGAGTTTCCTACAGCATGCTCACTCATGGCCATCTACATCAATGAGCCAGAGTTTCCTACAGCATGCTCACTCATGGCCATCTACATCAATGAGCCAGAGTTTCCTACAGCATGCTCACTCATGGCCATCTGCATCAATGAGCCAGAATTTACTACAGCATGCTCACTCATGGCCATCTGCATCAATGAGCCAGAGTTTCCAGCAGCATGCTCACTCATGGTCATCTACATCAATGAGCCAGAATTTACTACAGCATGCTCACTCATGGCCATCTGCATCAATGAGCCAGAATTTACTACAGCATGCTCACTCATGGCCATCTGCATCAATGAGCCAGAATTTACTACAGCATGCTCACTCATGGCCATCTGCATCAATGAGCCAGAGTTTACTACAGCATGCTCACTCATGGTCATCTGCATCAATGAGCCAGAGTTTCCTCAAGCATGCTCACTCATGGCCACCTGCATCAATGAGCCAGAGTTTCCTACAGCATGCTCACTCATGGCCATCTGCATCAATGAGCCAGAGTTTCCTACAGCATGCTCACTCATGGGCACCTGCATCAATGAGCCAGAGTTTCCAGCAGCATGCTCACTCATGGCCATCTGCATCAATGAGCCAGAGTTTCCTACAGCATGCTCACTCATGGGCACCTGCATCAATGAGCCAGAGTTTCCTACAGCATGCTCATTCATGGCCATCTGCATCAATGAGCCAGAGTTTCCTACAGCAGGCTCACTCATGGGCATCTGCATCAATGAGCCAGAGTTTCCCACAGCATGCTCACTCATGGCCATCTACATCAATGAGCCAGAGTTTCCTACAGCATGCTCACTCATGGCCATCTGCATCAATGAGCCAGAGTTTCCAGCAGCATGCTCACTCATGGGCACCTGCATCAATGAGCCAGAGTTTCCAGCAGCATGCTCACTCATGGCCATCTGCATCAATGAGCCAGAGTTTCCTACAGCATGCTCACTCATGGCCATCTGCATCAATGAGCCAGAGTTTCCTACAGCATGCTCACTCATGGCCATCTGCATCAATGAGCCAGAGTTTACTACAGCATGCTCACTCATGGCCATCTACATCAATGAGCCAGAGTTTCCTACAGCATGCTCACTCATGGCCACCTGCATCAATGAGCCAGAGTTTCCAGCAAACAACTTTTTACGAAGAAACTTCTGAAAAGTTTTACTGTGATCAAAAAGTATGGTTTGGAGTTAGCTACTATTTCAAACAGTTTAGCTTGTACGTGGATGTTACAAAGGAATTTCAACAGCGGTTTAAAGATATGATGGCCAACAGATAGTGTATTCTCTGCTTCGGCATGATGACTGAATCCCCACATTCATGCTAAACTTATCACGACGGGCAGTTATGATAATCTGCAAGGTAGGCGCCTATAGACAGTTTTCTTCATACCCTATGTATAGATAGATTAACTAATTTTTCTGGTGCAGAAAATCATTATTGGGAGTTGTCTGTCTCATCAGTTTGATCAGTCTGAGAAAGATAGAAATTGGAGTTGTTCACTCCCTTTGTTTTTCTGCTATTGATAGGTGTTTAAAATAATTCCACTTTTGTTGAGCGTCAACTCCTGAGTACAACATTGGTCTGCAGTCATTTCAGAATCTGTATTGCAATATAATGTATATATTTTGGTATTCATTAATTATTGCGTATTATTTCTTGCTTGTGCAGAGACTGGTCGAAGAAAACAAGCCGACTTGATGCAACGTGGAAAATTGACTACTTCATCACTTATTGATGATACTTTCTGGCGCACTGTAAATGCTGATGCGATGCAGACAATAGCTAGTTAGCTAATGTTTATAAAAAAGAATTAAAGACGGTTGTAGTTTGTTTTGTATGACAGGGTGTCCTGAGGGTGCTTTGTATTAGGGTTGCTTGATGTTTGCTTTGGCCCAGTTGCTATGATTGGCTGGCTAATTGTTGGTGAGTAGGTTTAAAACTGAGGTTTGCAATTATAATGTAATTCAAAATTAAATTGTTTTAAAAATATAATTACTTAAAGCGGGTATTTAAAGATTAAACAAGCTATTCTAAAACAGTTTTAAAACTTTGTTTCAATTTTTTGTAAATATTTTTAAAGCTAAGAAAAATAGTTTCCTTATGATTGAAATTCAATAGAATTCCAAGTTATATTTTATGTTTAAAATTTTTAGAAAGTTTCAAAAGGTTGTTAAAGAAATTTTAGTTTAATTTTAAAAGTAATTTTGAAATAGTTAACTTTAAGTAATTTAACTAATTTGAACAATCGAAATAGATATAATCATATAAAACTCACATGCAAAAGGTGAAGCGTGTTTTTAACAATCCCGTGTTGTCTGCATAACACTCATTGCATGGCTGATGCAAGTCCTAGTACTTCCAGTGCCCTTTCTTTTAACTCAGGTATGATTCAGCTTATTACTCTTAACATGTGATAATGGTAGCTCTTTATATAATTTTCTTTATTATATATTTTATGTATCACTGAATCTGACTATTTATGCGTTCAATCATTAGTATAACTAAAGCTGTGTCTGTCTCTCCATCGGTGTTCGCTGCCTGAATCTACAATTACTGCAGATGTTAAAAAAGTATTGCATCGCAAAGGATTTGAACTCATGACCTCGTATAAATTAGGATATTTTTAAAATGTGGGCTGAGATTGGGAGCTCTTTCTGACTTGTTACCTTAGTGTCTAAATGTGTAAGTGGAACAAGGGACCACTAGCTGAGAATCTCTGGCAACTAAGATTTCTGTACTCATAATTTAATATTATTTTTGTAAAAAATTGTAAAAGTGTCGACAGACCTTGCAGAATATTTGGCAATTGAACTGGTGAGGAGTTGTGCCACCCTTGAATTATTGTGAAAACCGTTGGCAAACCTCATTTGCTTTTCGTACCTAAACATTTTTAATTAGAAAGTCTTTCATGTTTTAATGTCTCACAGAGTTCATCGTAGCTTCCATGGCAGTTCTCGGTGAAAATAAGATATCATAACTTAATATCCAACGTATGCCTGTGACAATCCACTTGAAAGACTTGCCTATGCGGAACAATTCACTTGAGTTTTCTACAACTTGGTAGTTTTAGGAGCTAATTATGCTGCTGCTAATTATGTATAAATGCCAAGGTCACACAAGTTTTGAAATATTTTGCAGATTTTCTAAAATGAAAAAATATATTGTAAAACTACATTATTCATTTTTAAAATTTTTTCAAAAACTTTTCTGTTCAATTGATTTCAGTGAAGTGAACTCTTTTACAAAAATCTAACGCGCTAATGTAAATTCCAAAATAATAATGAAATTGTAGCTTGTTTGTTCATGAGATTTTGAAAGTATTGTTTGTTAATCTTGTAACTATTATTGGTAGACATGCAAAATCTGGAAGCACCTTAAGGTAATTAAAATTCGGCCATTTTTTTCTCAACTATAGAAACGATGTGTGTATATGTTTCAGCACCAATTTTATAATCGCCATTGATAGGCATACAGTAAGTTAGAGATTGCGCAGTGTTAATATTTCTTTGTTGTAAACTCAACCATTTTGCCCAATACCTAGTACCTGAGAATGATTCCTTGACTAATTCTGGCCAATAATCTAAACCAAGGTTGAGGAGTCTTGGTATAACTTTAATAATTTATGTCTCCCACTTTGTCTGACATCATTGTCTCATTTAGGAGATCAAATTATAATCATTGATATTGACTGCTACGATCATTGCAAAGCAATTATGGCATCAGTAACTACACGCCGTTAATACTTTGTTTCAATATAATTTGTATTGTGCACATTTTTCACTTTATCTCATATTGCAAATATTTTTTTTATAAATTTCCACACTGGAAACGCTTTGCTCATAGGTTTATCATCTACTTGCGGTCCAAAAAACTCAATTGTTTTGAGATTTCAGTTACCCCAATGTTAAGCATCAGTACTTGCAACAGCAGAAAACATACCAATTTAGTTGTTGCTTTAGAGAACGTAGCAAGAAGCCAGGTTTCAGTTACATCGTTCGTGGCTTGATTGTCCCCGAGTGTGATTCTCGTTTTGGGTGCGACAGGTCCTTGGTTCAAATCCTGGTGAAGCTGAATAATATTTTTTAAATTGAAAGGAAACTTTTAATACGCTTTCTTGTTGCTTTGGAGACACTAACAAAATTTTAGTTTTTTATATTTTTCATAGCACCAGGAGTCTTGTGTATGTTTCTAGCTTTGAATGTAAGAGTTCCTGGGTTCGAATCCTGGTCAAGCCGGTCAAGTTTTATTAAGACTGGGTTCCCCCAACATGTCAAACAAACAATAATTTCAAGACTATTATCTTCATTCAGTTACTCATATTTGTACAAAAAAATTAACAGACATGTCTCATGTCTGTTTTGATTTGAAATTGGATAGAACTTAAAAGAAGGACCTTTTATTTTTTTGACGTAACTATGTTGTATTCCTTTAAGATATACTTAATTTCTAACATGGTAATTAATCTAACAATTAAAGAATGGTACATGAATGAATGCCCTCAAAACATTTCCTGTATACATTAAAGGCTTTTCTAACAGAACAGCTACTCAGCTATCATAGCCTGCCAACATTAACTATTTATTAGGACCATAGGCTAAGGTTTGTAATGAAGCACGGCATACGTACACTTCTCTGCTATCAACAAGGGCTACCTGAATCTGTCACTCCGTACACTAATAAAAAAGCTCCCACTATTTTATATACAGTAGGCTATGTGACTAAACACTGAATGGTACAGACGCGTACGTACACATTTTGATAAAAATGATTTCAAATTATTTTTTGCTTTCTTATTTTTCATGAATGAAGTCATCCACTTTTTGTGCTTATTTTTTATATAGGTATGAGTTCAATCTTTACAAGTTGACAACTTTAGGGTACATCATATTTTTGAAACTTTCTATAGAGAGATTTTGATAGATTTTAATGTTCTTGAATATGATGCTAAATTTGAGTTGTTGGGAGAATTGAAAGTTTTAAAGAAAGTAGCATAACTATTAGCTAGTTTAATTGGACTGGCCTATGACTACATAAAATTTAATTGTGCTCTGGTCTTTGTTAGTTTTGCTGAGTTCTTTTCATGTGTCAACCATATTTCCATTTATTCTAAGTTGTTGATAGTTTCTTAAATATTGTTTTAGCTTTGTAGACTACGAATAAATCAGATTTCTGATTACATCATTATTCGTTTGACGGTCCAGAGATATGATTCTTGTTTAGAGTGCAAGAGGTTGCAGGCTCCAATCCTATTTGGCTCATCAACCATTATTCTGTTAAAAAAGTCTCAAAATGTGTTTTAATATATGCTTTGCTTCTCTGGAGAAATTACTAGTTAGTGGAGTCTTGCTTGCATTAATTGATAACTTGATGGTATAAGACATGATTCTCATTTTGAGTGTGAGAGGTCCCGGGTTCAACTCCTGATCAATAATATAGTAATAACAGTATAATATTGGTATAAATGATAGAATTTGTAGCTTGATGGTTTAAGAGTATTATTTTTGCTACATGGTTACTAAAGGTTCTAGGTTCAAATCCCAATGAAACCAAAAAAGGCTTATAAGATGTATTTGAAAGTATGTTTCAATATTTAAGTATCTTTTGTTGTTGCTATGGAAACACAACCAACCAATTGGAGTTTGTTTACAATCTTTAGATATCTGATTAATTAAGGCTTGATGATCTAAGTAAGGTGTGTTTGGCAAGTAATTTATATCAGGGCCCACATGAGAAACTTGGATTGTCTCAGAGAGCCGTCAACCTTTGATGGCCATTGGATTGTAAAATGTTCTCAATCGAATCTTGAATATATTACTGATAATAATAAGGGTATAGCACTCTACCAATATTTATATTAGGTTATGTGAAACTGTTGTAAATCAATATTGAACTGTTATATTAGTTGTTCAAAGTTAGTCTAAATTGGGCTACCAAATAGCTTTACATTTACATATTTTGGAGTCGTGTGCACTCAATAAAAAATGATTAAACTAAACTTGGTCATGACTACATTGGCAATGATAATGAACTTACACAATATTTTAGATTTCATCAGAATAAAACAGTATTTTTCTCTCATTTACAATTGTTGTTGATGTATGAGATGATCTGATTACCAAAATGTTTCGAGATTAAAATTGATAGAAATTGATCGTGATTAAAATGCTCAGAGATTTCATAATATCATGACTTTTTATAAACGAAAACAGATAAATAATCATTTAGCGGCTATTATCTCTGCTCACATAGGCGCAAGGTTAGATAATTGTGATAGTTTTTAGTGGCAGAAGTTGAACAAGAATCATTTGTGTTTTTGTGACATGTCCTGTATTCATTCTTACCGCTGCAATATTAGTTAGTGAACAAGAGGCTATATCAAGATTGGTAGCATTAATAAGTCAATGCATTCAGTGTTCTGCAGGTTGTAGCCATAAAACTGATTGTTAGAGTTTAAAGGGTTAAATTAATTAACAACAGCAACTAAGTTTAAGCAACTGTGATATCTCATTTCCTAAAGTACACAGGAATAATAAATAAACACCTTAATATTAACAAATATGAAATCTGCTCAGTGGCAGTTTAAGACTCACTATGGTGCATATTAACAACCTAACCACAGATCTTTCAAAAGCCTTAGCCTTAGACGCATGATAAAGTACCTGCCACACTACCGTGAACTGGCACTTGTAGATAATAAATTTGGGATACAAATCTTATTTCATGTTATCTTGAAAATCTGCTAACATTAATATAATAAAATATGCTGGTCATCAAACAAACAAAAATATGTAAGCAAACCAACATTCGAGTGACATTATCTACAACATTGGCTAGACAAGTATGTACATGGATATTTAAACAGAGTGATATCCTTTGAGCAAACGAAACAGCCTGTATTTGTAATATGTAACTATATAATGTGTATTGTGTTTTACTGGGTGAAATAGATTTAATTTTACATACTAAAGGGTTATACCAGCTGTCAGAAGTAAGGCATTTACTAATTATTACAGTTATGTTGTATATATTAATTCTTTCTAGTCTGATCCCGGATGTTTTGGTACGCAGTTATGCTTTCATCTCTCTCATCCTGGAATAACTGGGATAACAAGCTGGTGCGGCTTAGACATAGTCTAATGACTGTCCGGTAATGACATAAGAAAAATAATTATTTTACTCCTATGTTAGGTCTCTTTAAGAATATAACCTTAGGTTCTACAGTATGGGTCTGTATGGCTCTACACTCTTTTTATTCACATTTTAAAAGGCACCAGGCTGCGAGCCATTTTCAGGCATTGTTTTGGCTATCAGTAAATATGAAAAGTTGATATTTATTTGCCTCTAGCATTGCTATTAGCTATGGTGATGAAACTTTTTCAGTTGATGGCAGATATAAAGATCGAGACATTTCGTATGATCATTCAAAAGAACAAGGTTATTACAAGTCCTGGCGACTAGTGGATATGAAATAATTTAGCTGACCACAATATTTTTATATCGTTTCCAAAATAAAACCAAAACTGTCATTCGAGTAAAAGAGATTACAAGATTTAGAGCCAGTTACAGTTAGATTGATGATTTATTCTCTGTATATGTATTTTCGTCTGTCAAATTACTCCCATATTTGTTTTTATGAGGTAGGAATAACAATCCGCCCATGGAACTAGGAGTAGTAGTTGTCATATTATTAGTAGAATCAGCTGCAAGCGGGAAACCAGAAATAAAATGATCCTTTACATTTATCATTGCATTTAGGAGAGGGTGTAGATACGTTAGGACTTGCTGACCATGGACCAACAGCCTCCAAGGGATCATGATGGCAATCAAGACATGGACATAGACATAGCACACACATAGTACTGAAGCATACTGGGCGTGATTTGCGATTAATGGCTTTGCCTAAATGTGTTTACTTGTAAATCTGAGAATAGGTCAATAAGTAAAATTACTAATTTTAATCTTTTAACACCGCTGTCAATAATGTCAGGTAAGATGGGATAACTCTGCTAACTGTTCAATTGAAGTTGTTGTGCTAATCTTGCTATATCTATTGATGTAAAGATATTTTGCAGTGACTTTTTATGAGCTCACTTAAAACACAATTACGCAGTATCTGATCAAATTTCATTGTGATGTAACATTTTGAACAATCATACCATTCTTGCCAAGCTTTGCATACATGAAGCTCAGTACGAAGTCTCATGTCATATTCGTGATTTTGTGTAGGGTTCAGAAAACATTGATAATTAAACATGCATTAGAATCTTGTCGGAAAATATGTCAGTTTTCTAAAGCAAAAAACTAGAGCAAAGTCTAAGAATCCTAGACCAAGTCATCACAGTTTTAATGCATATCTGGGTTGATATTGAAATTGAAGGAAAAAATCAATTATTCATAGAAGGACAGTCCATCCATTCATAGCACCGGTAGAAAGGGTTATAGCATTTGTGGTGAACACACCGGTTGCTTGGATGTAGTTACAAAATCAAGCGCTGTCAAGTACTACACTATAGAGTACAGAACTGAATTCATTACAAGCTAGCTTAAAAGTTTTCTATCAGAGCTTTTGTTGTCTTTGTGCAATGATCCGTAGGTAGCCTAGGCTCATTTATCTTGCACATGTAATCTGACAGAGTCCGAAGTGTGTTAGCCTCTAAGGCTAATTCAATAAATCATTATCAAAGCAGTTTCATTTCATACGTATGTTCCGCCGCTACTAGGAAGAAGCTAACGCAACTAAACTGTGCTGGTGAGTAAAGTTATTTTTAACTTATATCATAAACCCTTGTACAAATTATAAAGATAGAAATACTCAATACTTAAAGAAACTGCTGCCTAGGTGTTAATACAAGGAAAGACTATTGGCAGTGCATAGAAATTAGTTGTGAGTTTGTCTAACAAATATTCTGGAGCAGTTGTTTATTTTGATCTTATGCAGTGAGTTGACAAAGCAACAATAGTGTTTCCAATTATGAAGCTCTAGCGTTAAATCGTAGAGCTTTTGGTTGTAACACGAAATAGATCATTAATTCTGAAGCTTTAAGTGAGTAATCAGACTTTAAACATTTCTCCTTAAATTTATTAAAAGTAAATAATGTGGCACTACTATTCTCTGAATGGTAAGCCAAATATGTAACGCTTATAATATAGCTGCCAGCTCCAATGTGAAGGATGGTTTATAAGAGGTAATTAAAAAGGATAAAAACTTTAAAGAAAGCATAATGAGCTACAAACTAATTTATCGAAGCCTGTACTGTTTAATGTAATGTTCACATATGAAGTAATGGCTATGATTGTACTGAGCAGAATGATGATAGTTTGAAATTAGCCCCTTTTCTGCAGTAAATAAATGTGTATAGTATTCAAACTAGCAATTGTGATGCATAGCTTCTCTTCTTAGACGCCAACTCCTGCAGTCAAACCTCAAGATAGAAAGATCTGCCTCACAGTTTTGTCAAAACTGTCTTAGGCTGATACTTGACATATTTTCTATGTACTCAGATTGTTGACAATCTATTTGGCAGTGATTACATATAGGCCTACTGTAGCATTAATCATCTACACACTAGTCAAATATACATCCACTACTGACAATGCCTGTCTCATAACTCTTTCTCTTAACATCAGAATTTGACATGCAATAATATCTATCATGTTATTATTTTTATTGAAAAAAGAAGCTTTTGAAGCTTGTATTCACATCAAATTATTCAGGAGTTTTGATGTGAATACTTAATTTGATGTGTCTTGATTAATTTTAAACTATAAACTACATGTAAAATTGAAGCAAGCAGGCTATGATATAGAAAGTTAACAAATAATTGTAAAAGTAAAAGCTAAATTGGAAAAAAATACTAAACTAATCATGAATACTAGAAGCATTTTTGCAACTTTACCTTCAGGGACAAACAAACAGAAAAGTAGACCTGGCAGTTCATGGGTTTTGTGATAGAATGAAAAATAAAAACAATTTAAGCAACTTGCTATAACCTACCTTAATTTTAGTTCATGCTGATGTAATTTTGATGGATTTGTAATATTAAATATTGTTTGCAATTGGCAATGCTCATTTTTCTTTCCCATTACTTACTATTTTTAAAACTGTAAAGGCTATTATGTGCATCAAAACAAACCATCACTTGAGGGTTACATCATAATGGCTTATTACATAGTAGTCAATCTAAAGAATGGTAATAAAATAAAGGGTAATCTGCATGCAGAAGAACTAATAGTAATAGTTAAACTGATTACATTACACCGTTTGATCATCTATAATTGGGGTGGACTGTTGGTAGATGTGAAGAGTGTTGCCTTGATCTTTGCTGTTTTCTTTTGCAAGTGTTGAGCCAATTAGACTCAATTTACCAAATGACTTGTTTTCTGTATCGATACACATCGGTGGTGGAAATATTTCTTTTTCTCAGAATTACTGATGAAGTAGTGTGTCTGAAAATACAATTAAATAAAGAACGGTAATTGAGATATAAAAATGTATAAATATAATCTGGTCAAAACTTGAGTTGCCAGTTGCAAAAGCTATTCAAGACAAGCAAAAATGTAGACAAATTTGTGTTTACTATTTATTAGACCATGTACTTCACTTTGGGTACAGATATTAAACTCATATTTGTAGTTCTTGTTATGGCTGCCATGGAAAAGATTGTGCCACCTGCCATAGAATGTGGTTTCTGTTTGAGACAAGGAGTTGCATTACCTAACCCTCGTCAACTCACCTGCAACCACGTACATTGCCTTGAATGTCTCACTGGCTTCTATGATGAGAATAACATTCTAGTGTGTCCATGGGAAGACTGCAGGTATGTTGCTCGTGACAGTGTGTGTTTCATGTTTGGAAGCTGGTCAATATTTGATTTAAATAATATCTTGGTACGAATATTAAAATTAAAGTCCTCTTCATAGATATTCTCTTTGAAAAGATCTTTAACACTTGATTTGGCTTTATAATACTTTGTAAAGAAAATATTCTCATAAGGCTAGCACGTTGGCATTTTTAGCACATTAAAGATTTGCTAGGAATCCGTCAATGAGCATAAAAGGCTGACAGCTAGCGCCAGCTAAATCCAGACATTTCACATATTGACTAAGAACTGAAACTTATAATAATATGATCAGCTTCACTTCTTAGCCCGGCCCGAGGCGTTGAGTTTATATTATGAGCTCAGGCTGGGCCGCTGGACAAACTTATCAGTTTACTGAATAGGACACCTAGCTAAAACTAAGGCAACACCTCTGATAAGATATCAATCAAGTGTAGGGAAATGATCTTAGTCACGTTCACAATACACTCATGGTAGAGCTATAGTTACACACTTTACTTCAGTTGGGGAACATGTTCAATTTTATAGAATCACAAGGACTTGAATATTCATATGTGCAAAGAGTGAAAAGTGATAAGCTTGGAATCATAAAGTACTGATTTATATTATTTCCCTTTGCTTCTGAAAATTCTCTTTAAAAAAATCTTTAACACTCGATTTGGCTTTATAATATTTTGTAAAGAAAATATTCTCATAAGGCTCGCGTGTAGGCATTGTTAGCACATTAAAGATTTGCTAGGAATCCGTCAATGAGCACAAAAGGCTTACAGCTAGCGCCAGCTAAATCCAGACTTTTCACATATTGACTAAGAACTGAAACTTATAATAATATTATAAGCTTCACTTCTCAGCCCGGCCCGTAGCTTTGAGTTTATATTATGAGCTGAGGCTGGGCCGCTGGACAAACTTATCAGTTTACTGAATAGGACACCTAGCTAAAACTAAGGCAACACCCCTGAAAAGATATCAATCAAGTGTAGTGAAAAGATCTTAGTCACGTACACAATACACTCATGGTAGAGCTGTAGTTACACACTTTACATGAGTTGGGGAAAATTCTCAATTTTACAGAATCACAAGTGCTTGAATATTCATATGTGCGATGAGTGAAAAGAAATAATCTTGAAATCAAAAAGCACTGATTAGTATTATTTTTCCTTGTTTTTGATTGATAAAGCATAGACAGCAAGATGGCAGAGTCAAGCGCTAGATTCATGTTAATTTATCCCACAATGTATAGTTATTATCAAAGCGGTGAAAAGTTTTTATATCATATTTGTTGCTTAAAGGGTTACTCACTTCCAGTTTGGAAATATTCATTACAAAGTACAGACATTTTTTCTTCAACTTAAGATTTAGTTTGTTGCTTTAGATGATTTGATTTCCAGGAAGTTTTAAGACGAGAATTGACACACTTAATTGTGGTTAAAAGGCTCATGAAAAAATTATTTTTCCTAAAATAATATATACGGTCACATTTCTTATTTGTAACCTTTGTTGTGACATTGGCTACTGTGTTCAAGTGGCAGTCTCTATTGACATATACTTTCTATATACGTATATATTTCTCAAAGTCTGTCGAGGTGGCACAGCTATAGTTATTTTATATTTGCTCTCTATTGTTGTACTATGAATTCCAATATAGCTTCTGAAAGGTTGCGATAGATATTTCACATGGTTTAGGATTAGGCTGGTTAGAATAGGTCATATTGCCTTTCGCCAAATGCTGAGTAAGCATAGAAGTGCTACATTTCACTTATAAACATTACGAGTGCTGAAATCCTTTGTGGAGTTCTGACGTCACTTGGCTATGAGCGTTGTAACTGCGATGAAGTTTTGTTGCTTTTGAATTCGCTGCTACTGTTTTGAAGTTTTAATCTTAAAATCCTTTGGTTGTCAGATCAGATAGAAAACAGAAAATTTTCAAAATTTGGATCTCAAAGTTGATCTTTCCATCCGTTCGAGTGTACAGTGACAGCGGCAAAGTTTTAGGAATAAAAAATTTGCTATGCGCTTGTTTTGAAATTGAATTCTCCAATTCTACAAACAGCCCTTACATCAATAGACTACACTAAAACTGGTTATACTATTGGACATAGCTGTGGGCATACTTATTACAGATGCTGATATTGCATGTCTTTATGCTTAATACTTCAACTAGCATTACACTAGTTTTATGCCAAAATTGTTGGCTAGAAGGAAAACTTAAACTCACATGGTCAGCAAGACTATCGTAATCAATATAAAACTAGAATAGGCAGTGCAGTCAGTACAGAATGAATTACTTGGAAATAAACACAGTACACAGAAATAATCACAATACACAGAAATAAACACAGTACAAAGAAATAAACACAGTGCATAGAAATAAACACAGTACACAGAAATAAACACAGTACACAGAAATAAACACAGTACACAGAAATAAACACGGTACACAGAAATAAACACGGTACACAGAAATAAACACAGCACACAGAAATAAACACAGCACACAGAAATAAAAACAGTATACAAAAATAAACACAGTACACAACAATAAATACAATACACAGAAATAAACACAGCACACAGAAATAAACACAGTACACAGAAATAAACACAGCACACAGAAATAAACACAGTACACAGAAATAAACACAGCACACAGAAATAAACACCGCACACAGAAATAAACACAGCACACAGAAATAAACACAGCACACAGAAATAAACACAGCACACAGGAATAAACACAGCACACAGGAATAAACACAGCACACAGAAATAAACACGGCACACAGAAATAAACACGGCACACAGAAATAAACACGGCACACAGAAATAAACCCAGCACACAGAAATAAAAACAGTATACAAAAATAAACACAGTACACAGAAATAAACACAGTACACAGAAATAAACCCAGCACACAGAAATAAAAACAGTACACAGAAATAAACACGGTACACAAAAATAAACACAGTACACAGAAATAAACACAGTACACAGAAATAAACACAGCACACAGAAATAAACATGGCACACAAAAATAAACACAGTACACAGAAATAAACGCAGTACACAGAAATAAACACAGTACACAGAAATAAATACAGTACACAGAAATAAACACAGTTCACAGAAATAAACACAGCACACAGAAATAAACTCAGTACACAGAAATAAACTCAGTACACAGAAATAAACACAGCACACAGAAATAAACTCAGTACACAGAAATAAACACGGCACACAGAAATAAACACAGCACACAGAAATAAACTCAGTACACAGAAATAAACACAGCACACAGAAATAAACCCAGCACACAGAAATAAACACAGCACACAGAAATAAACTCAGTACACAGAAATGAACTCAGCACACAGAAATAAACACAGCTCACAGAAATAAACACAGTACACAGAAATAAACTCAGCACACAGAAATAAACACGGTACACAAAAATAAACACGGTACACAAAAATAAACACAGTACACAGAAATAAACACAGTACACAGAAATAAACACAGCACACAGAAATAAACATGGCACACAAAAATAAACACAGTACACAGAAATAAACGCAGTACACAGAAATAAACACAGTACACAGAAATAAATACAGTACACAGAAATAAACACAGTACACAGAAATAAACACAGTTCACAGAAATAAACACAGCACACAGAAATAAACTCAGTACACAGAAATAAACTCAGTACACAGAAATAAACACAGCACACAGAAATAAACTCAGTACACAGAAATAAACACGGCACACAGAAATAAACACAGCACACAGAAATAAACTCAGTACACAGAAATAAACACAGCACACAGAAATAAACCCAGCACACAGAAATAAACACAGCACACAGAAATAAACTCAGTACACAGAAATAAACTCAGCACACAGAAATAAACACAGCACACAGAAATAAACACAGTACACAGAAATAAACTCAGCACACAGAAATAAACACAGCACACAGAAATAGACACAGTACACAGAAATAAACACAGCACACAGAAATAAACACAGTACACAGAAATAAACATAGCGCACAGGAATAAACACAGCACACAGGAATAAACACAGCACACAGAAATAAACGGTTTCATTTATAGGTTTGAAAGGGAAATGTTGTATATGCTGTAGACGTTGATTAAAACAAATTTTCTCTGCTAAAACGTTTTTATTGGTAATAATAGCTACTAATACTTGGGCGTTTATCTAGTGTGTAATACATATGCGTATCATTTAAAATTTGACACGACTTAACATTTAGGGCTTAAATATGCATATACTGGCGGTGTGCATATTTTGCTTAGCCAGCCTAGGTAAGGAGTTTTTCTACGTTACGTACGCCTATGTTTTCAACCAGCATTTCAGGTTGAAAAGAATTCTTTTAGCAGACCTAGAATTTTCGCATGTTACCATTTTAATAGCTTTCACAAGAAAGAAAAATAATTGTCATAAGCAGGGTGATGCTTGCACATGCTAGCTAAGCACAAATCGTAACTTTATACTAGGAATCAAGACTATAGGTGTTTCTCTGCACAAAAATGGTTGTTTCATGTTTTGAAGCAAGCAAAGTTTGCGTATTATATGTAATTACCACAAACTCTCTATACAATTATTCTATTAAAACAAAATCTTAAATATGATTATGGCCTGAACTTTGTTAGATGCGTGAAAACTGTCAAAATTTTAGCAAATATCTAGTGTCAGACTACTAATTATTTGCTAAAATTTTAATCCATTCACATGAAAGACTCACAACTGGCAGCAGCTAAATATAAGCAATTATCTACATAGTCTGCAAATATTGCATGTAATTTTGATTAAAGTTGATTATCTAAGTGCTAGCAAGCACCAGCTAAGTAGAAGCGCTTCAATTATTGACTGAGAACTGCAGGCTGTACAACAAACAAACTGATAAGAGCCCTTGTGCAAATTTATCCGCTCAATGGTTAAGAATCCTGGCTAGAAAATTAGGTGTCATGCCTGTTAATGTAAAAATTAAAATATAGTGACATGGCGTTAGTCACGTAGCCAATGCGTTAGTCAGTAGCCAGTGCGCTAATACTAGGGATATAGTCTGGGTTTGACACATAATTGACAATGGACGCCAAAAGGAAAAAGCTGACAAACGGGGATATAGTGTGAACCAGCCTTAAGAGCCCTGTAGACAAACTTATCGGCTCAATGATTAGGACTTCTGGCTACAGAAGCAGGCTTCATTCTTGCTAGCGTAAACAATCAAATATCCTGGCAAAATTGCTTTTGTGCATAGACAATGCACTATTAATTATAGGGGTGTAGTTAGAAGGTTAATTGAAGTAGAGGGAACCAAGTCTCAGTGTTTTAAAGAGTTAAAATCACTAGAATATTCATATGAAAACTGAATGAAATGTGAAAAGTGAGATGCATAACTAATATGGCTGATGTATCTGCTAAGTTCTATAAAATATGCATGAACTTCATATCCATTTCAGTGAATGAGACTTGAATATGAACACTTTGAGGATAAAAGTTGAAGCTGTTATAAAATTTATATTTCTTGTTAAGAAGCAATTGAGTGATGATTTGTTAGCAAATTAGCAAACACAGGATTTAATATAAACTTATTGTTAGAATTTTTCCCGTAAGGTGTTAGGTCTGAAGCACATTAGAGGAGATATGAAGATTATGTTTATTGTTAATCTTGCATGAAGCTTCCAACAACCAGTTTTACATTCATAAGTTAAACAAATTGGTTAAACTCGTTTAATTTTTGAAATTCAAATGTAAAATTACCTTGAAGGTATTTGAGTTTACACTTTCAATTTTTTAAACCAAATTTATTTTTAAATTGTTTTCTGTTGTTTAAAGGACAAATTATTTCTTTTACTAGCATTGGTAAACTTTTCCCTTTAGTTTTTTTATTTTTTGACCAAACTCACCGACAATCAGCTAGATAAATATGTCATATTTGCTAATTTAGTCAGGGCAGCAGGTTTAAACACTAATGTAATTCAATTTTTAAATTAGCCGGCCACAAGTTATTAACACCTCCCCTGAGTTTAGGTATTCCTTTGAAACTCAGTCTAAAAACATTGCTTTAGTAAGCTATATAGCCAATGCAATATTAGGACACCTGAATTAACTAAAAGGCCTCATGCTCACTAATGTAATCAATTAAATACATTGGTGCTACCTTTTTTTCATGAACATAGTTCTGAAAACATGACTATAATCACACTCCTTGCTGGATTAGCGAGAACAAAATTTAGTTGTTTGAAAAATTGCAAGCACTAGAGCAAAGGTGCCCAAATACTTTTGCTGGAGGGCCAAACAGGTAACCAGGCCTTTTCAGGAGAGCCAGGAATGGATATAGCTGTATATGTAAATGTAATGTAATGAAATAATGTATCTTTAACTGAATTTAAAACTTTATTCCAGCCAACATAAGCAAACACAAAATAAATTGTAGAGGAGCAGACGATGAGACTTTTATCGCAATAGCCAATGTGAACACGAGAGATAGAGAAAGGTTGTATCACACATTACATCATTTTGGGCAAGTCTGGGCATATTTGACAATTTGACAATATTTGGCATTTTGACAATGAGATTGCCCAACACAACAAACAACATATCAACTGATAGACAAAGAAATATACTTGATTTTAAAATCAACTCAAATTTTATGCAACCACATCTTTAAAGATGTGCGTGAACTATAGTTTGCATAAATTTTATTAGTAGATTTAACATGAAAGCTGTTGATATCCCTTTCGGTGGGTTAAAGCCTGGCAAAACCCCCAAAAGTCGTGTGATTTATCTTTCAAAATTCAATAAATTTGGTATTTTATGAACATGCATAGCTCAAATCTTAAATTTATTTCTCTGAACCAAATATTTTGTACGTAAACATTCATTCACATATCTAATACTACAAAAAATACAACCATGTGCAATTTTTCCTGTATGAAACGCTTGGAAGCATTTATTTTGGTAGAGTCAAATGCTATAACGTAGCCATGCGAGCTACCATAATGATCGTTTTTCTTTGTATATTCCAAGTATGTTGAAAGTCCAAAAAGTTTATATCTTCTGAACTATTATATTCTGATCAGACAAAACGTCACTAACGATTGCAGTATCAAATAATCTTTTATTTTACCTTTTGAAAGTCGAGCCGATGTTGACTGGTTTTTCCAAATTTTATTCTTTTCCAAGGAGGTGAGATTTATTTTGCTTTTAGCACAAAGCAACGCCTCTCAAATAATCGTTTCATATTGTAAATCATCGACTAATATCTTGTTGATGATATTTGAAACTTACTAGTGTTCATATTCTTTGTTTAATGTTACTAGGCGACAGCTTTAAAAACGTCTACCTAAAGCGACATAAATTTTGCTTCCCAATGCGACCGATAAACAAAATTTTAGTCGTTTCTCCAACCAAAGGGATATATTTTAACATATGTTTTGAACTATTGGTGTTTGAGCTGATGTGACTGCCTGAATGTGTCAATATTAAAATTGACACCATTCACTGTGGTTAAAATGGTCAGATCAAGCAGAAGTGCCATTATGGTGTCTATAGTACCAAAGAGCTTCAACATACTAACATATATCAACTGTAGCTATGGTAACAATTAGTGTTGTCATTTTTCACGTATTATTCTTTCGAGTATTTTATCGACAATCATGTTTAGCCAACGGATTTTTAAAAACTGAGTCAGAATACTTAAAACAGACACAATTACAAATAATAGGGAAACAACAATTTTACTAACAGAATCTAATAAAAGTTTCTGTGTGTTTTCTTTAAAAAAAGATTCAATATTGTCATGGTAATTGATCTTACACAGAGACTTTGTGATAAGCTGAAGCACCTGTCTAGATAACTAGTAGTAACTAGTAAGGATACAATCACCTTTTTCTTGTGGAGAGAACCAAGCATCAATGTTTTTTTTAATATTGGCAAGCACTAAAGCTTTCACACTGGCTTGAAGAAATAAGCATTTAAGGTATACAAGGAACCCTGCTGATGATTACATCTGATGATGTATCACCTCCTCTTATTTTACATTGACCAATCTAGACAGCAAGTTGACGGAGCAATATTTTAAAGTCTCAATATTTTGCTAAATCTCATGTTATTAATATCTAAACATAAAACAATAATTGTGTATATTATCTAACAACATGCAGAATGGAAATAAATAGAGATAATTAGTCACGGCAGTATGTCACACTTGTTTTCAACTAAAAGTGTACACATGGTATTGTTAGTACTAAATCTTTTAAAAATACTGAAGTTTCTTTCTATTTCCTCCATTCATTAAAAAGTTACCTACGTATTGAATACTAGTGGCTCAGTGGTATTCATCATGTTTTATCTATAAAATTAAATTTGCAAGTTCTGTAAATTTGTTACAATTTTCTCCCTTCAGTAACTGGTACATTTACATATTGATCACTAGTGGCTCAGTTATAATAATACTTTTTGATCTACAAAAATAGATTTTTTCATTTGAAAAAAATATCTAATCAGAGTAACTCGTGCTGAGGCCATACAGCCATCATATTTTTCTTCATGCAAACATAGCCTTTTTAAGGTCTAAGGAACTTGGATAGCCTTAATGGCGTTTGTCTTAACAAAATCAATGGCCGAAGTACCGTAAATGCACCTAATTCTATGATTTAAATTTTAGATGATGTAAAGAGTTAATGTGGAGTTTTTGAGTCCTTCTAACTCAGAATTGCATATACAGTTATTAATAAAAAATTGAGACCACTCAGTAAATCAATGCATATTATTGGTTTTATAGCAAAATGAGCACATTTTGAAACATTTACCAAAAAGTTTAAAAACTTAGAATTTTTGGACAAGTTGCTTAGAATTACCGACATGACATTGACAAAGACGGATAGTGTTTGAAAGGTTAATGTAATTTTACATTAATTATTGACTATAAACCTAATGAAAGTAATAGGAAAAAACTAGATACAAACTTTTTAAACTAAACAAAGTTGCTGATACAAACCAATACTAGGATAGTAACTTTGCATTTATTAAAATAAAGCCTCAAATCTATTTCTCTTTTTTGAAGGGTTAAGGAGGTAAGCTTGGAAGGATTTTAGACCAGATTAAACAACTTACGTGTATATTACTTTTCAAAGTCTTTATGGCGTAGGCGTTCCAAAAATGGACTATTCACTTGGTAGAAGCAACTAGTGCAATTCATTTACTTAAAAAGCACCTGCATGTATTAGCTGATAAAACTGCAGGAAGTTGATACGAGTTACAGAGCTACAGTCACCCTACAAACACTTCACAATGCACATTAGAGTTTAAGATGCCAACAAGGTTTTCTCTTCTTGCTGCTTGGACATTCCTTGTTATTTTTGCTCATGGCAGAAATTAAATGTAGTTTTGTGCACAATTCTTATCACTCAGCTTAAAGCAGTTTTATTTAAAGTCACTGTTATTTTTAATTAAGTCAAATTGTATTAAACTGGTTCTCCCATATCATTTTTAAACATATTGACCGACAATCAACTAATAGGTTTCATTAGGGCAGCTTTTTAAATCTTTAATAATTTTATAGTGATGTCGATGTTTTACCTTTCAATTCTGAATAAAAATATTTTATTAGCTACGCAAAAGATACCTACTTTTTTCTACATCAACACTGTAAAAATACGCTGCTCATTTTAGCTCTTTGAGCAGTCAAAACTGTCCAGTTACACAATGGTAATTGATCAAAACAATGATAATTTTTGGCTGTCTGGCTTCTCTGCTAACCCAGGCCCCTGCCTGGTGGTAAATACCATTTAAATTCAGTATGTGTAGTGTATATATCAAAAATTACTAACAAAAGGTTCACATTTGAAAATATAGCTACATATATAATTGTAGTTTATTTAATGGATATGTTCTGCAATGCAATGTAACATTACAAAGTCCTATGTTTGATTCATACCATATAGAGATTTATTACCGTCAAGACAGACATATATCGTTATTTTTGATGCTAACTTTATTGAATTTAGCTTTTTAAACCAACACGTCAAACTAAGTTCTTATACTTGTATGTAGATGTTCTTGACTATTTTACTGAACTTCAATTTTATCATTGCTAAAATTTCATCATCACTAAAACTTGATTACCTATCAGTTACTGGCTCATTTTCACTCTAACTTCTAGCCGGCATCATTAAAACATTTTTCAACTTAATTTGGCCAGAAAGCCCAAAAATGTTGTTTTTATAATGAAACAATTTTTGTGAGCAGATAAATGTTTAGAACAGGCTGTTCCTGACAAAGAAAGTGTCAGTAACTCTGGGCATTTTTCAAACGAACTGAAGTTTTTCAACTTTTAATAAATATCTCTAAATATATCTAAATGTGCACATAATATAATGATATTTGGTAAACACTAGTGAACTAGTAGGGCAACTCAGAGCAAATGTCATCAAACAGAACAAAACAGCGGTTCACCATTATTCTGGGTGAAAGTATAAAAGTTACTCCGATTTTAAAAACTTGTAAAAAACTTACAGTAGTATTAACCCTTTCACTGCCAACCATGTACAAATTTGGGTATCTGCTAAGTGCCAGCCATTTTACCAAAACTTGCTGATACTCCTTCATAATATGTAAACAGTATTTTTTCCAATTTCAATCTCTATCTAGAACATTTTTGTTACATATTTTAATTTGCCAACATTTTAACCAACATTGCTATGCAAAAATTCAATGGATCTGTAATTTGTGCGATGATAAAGCTATGGGAAGCTACGATCGATGCGAAGCTAAAACGATCCTCCAGAATGTTCCGTACTCTTACAAAATTATTACTTTCACCACTATCAGAGACAGTGCTGCTGCTTTAATTATCTGCATAATTACAAAAATCTGATTTTGAATTGGCTATAATGCCGTCAACCTAACTAATTACCTGTTTTCTGACTCACACACGGTAATTAATAAACTCACACAAAAACAATGTTTGTTTTTAAATTAAAAATTCTCAAACAAAAGTTTAAAACTGCTTTGTTATTTTAGGCTAATTTTATAGACAAATTTTCGGACAACACTGTCAATTTCATAAAAGTCTTAAAAACCGTGAGTTATGTTGTCAACGAATAATATAATTAGCTATCTACGCAATTGCTGGGAAAGTCGCAATAATGCGTCTACGGCAGTCGTTCAACGAAAACGATTTCTTTTTTAAAGAAATCGCAACTCCAACTTTTTCACTAAGTTGGAAGGGAAATATTACGGACCACTTTTTACTAGAGGAATGGCAAACTGAAATTTTTGTATCTATTACAAGCGTTTTGAGAACGTTTTGGATGAATAAAACATTAAAAACGTCGCAATTTCCATGTACCTAATAAGCACAACAACTACTTACATTGAACTCGGCCAAAATTTTTGTTGAATTCATATGGTGAAATCAAACCTAATGTAAATATGTGTACCAAACTTCTTGTAAGGAATTGTTTTTTCACATGAACATGAATATCTGATGTTTATTATGTTGTAGTCAAGTCTGTGAGGTGCCCCTAAACCAGCTGCCAGCCTATGATCTATCCAAGAATAAGCCGAAGTCATGTGATCTCTGCGCAAAGAAAGGAAAGGATAATGAGCAAGCATTTTCCTACTGTCCCCTGTGCGATACCATTTATTGTGTAAAACATCACGAGGTACATATGAATGAGTTGATAGCTTATTTTTTATTCAACATTTCAGCATCAGGCATTGAGGAATAATTAAACTTGTAAGTTATCAAAATTGCCTCACTAATTAACAATTCACTGCTGAATATGGTTATTATGGTCATCTGTAATGGATCTCATTTTGTAGCTGTCTAGCAAATGTTGCTGGTTACATTTCATTTATTCAGATGTTCTGATCAAGCCAGAGTTTTTATAGTGTGAACTGAAAAAGTATTGTTGCTAATTATCTTTAATAGTTTCAGTCAGGTTTTCTCTGCATCTCACAAGTGATGAACAACAAGAAAATCATTCACATCATGGTTACCATTTATTTAATATTGTCAAAGTTTGAGCAAACTAAAGCTTTTAAAAATATTCCTCATTTGTGCTACAAATGCTGTTGCTATCTTTGCTACAACTAACCACCAAGACTTACTTCGTTATCATCACAGTCTTAGTAATTTCAGCCATCAGTTTTTTTAAATTGTGATATTCTTTTAAATATTAGTTTTGAAGTAATATGTTTTCGGTCAAATTAGGAATATGTTGTTGAAACCAACTGAGGTTGTTTATAGGGTAATTACTTTTTTTGTAATTATTTATGATCAACCACAGTCAATAACTGCCAACAAGGTAATTAGATGATATCCATTCTCTATTGATAAGCAACTGTTTTGTTAATCCTTTGTTTTCATTCCTCAGTAACTATCAGTAAAAAGAGGTTAGGAAAAGTTATTAAATAGGATTAGTAAGTGTAAAATATTAATTTGATTAACAAATCATATTTTTGTAAAAATTGGTTCATTTTTAATGCTTTGTATTGGAAAATTACAATTGTGCAATCACATTGAAATACATAGCGAATAGTAAGCTGCTAACTCTAGAATTGGGTTGATTACATACACATTTATTGTGTAAAAAGTGTTGTTGGTCGCCTGAAGTAACTCTCAAGCTTTTTGAATATTTTTGCTTGTAGGATAATGACATTTTTGCAGTTATTTACGAACAAGCAATACTAATAACTTTAGACATTGTAATCAGATGGTATCGATTGTTTATTGATAAGCAAATGGTTTAATAATATTTTGATTATATAACTCGGTAAATATCAGCAAATAAAAAGAAGTAATTCAATGACTTAGGTAGTCAAATAAAAATATGAACTTAGCTGAAAATATATATTTTTGATTAAATTAGTATATTTTTGAAGCTTCGTAATGGGAATTACAATAGTGCAGCCACATTGAAATACCTAGTGAATGCTAGTGTGCGAACTGTAGAATTGGGCTGATTATAGACAAATTTATTGTTGGGAAATGTGTTGTTGGTCTTTTGAAATACCAACAAAATTTTATAACTAGCTTTCTCATCGCACCTTCGAATAATTTTTAACACCCCATTTATCTACATTTGAGTAACTTTTGACATTTGTTCTGACCCACTTTACATTTTAGTTTCATCAAGAGTACCATGAAGAGATTGGTAAAGTTCATCCAACCATAAACATGGAGCAGTATGAGCTACTGAAGAGTCAGCAAAGCAGAGTCTGTACTGATCACACAGACAAGCCAGTCAGTTTGGGATGTGATAAATGTCTGAAGATGATCTGCAATGAATGCGTTCGCAGAGCCAAGTTTTGCGATGATGGTAAGCGGTAACAATAATAAAATTGTTGTGCATAGACTATAAGAAAAACTTGGCTAATTTTAGTACAAAGCAAACTTAAAAATATGTCATAAAAATTCTACAATTCTCACTGGTTTGAATTAATTATTTCACCTCATAAACTAATTGTCTTAGTTAGATTACTAAAATACTGAAAGTAACTTTTGTAGGTAATACAATGCAGAGAGCTTTCAAATATATGAATAGTTTCACCAATACAACTTTGACTTGCTACTGTTATTATACCTATTTGATATGTAGTTTAGCGATGGATCATCGATAATATTTGTTCAACTGTTTGATATTATTTTTAGTATACATAATATATTTGTTAAAACTTCAACTTTTGTTTTAATATAATGTGCATATTTTATATACCTTGTTACCTAGACATTAAAGATATCAAAATAAGTGCAACAGTTATTTATATGCTAGCCACTCACTCCGAACCAGTTTATATTTTAACCCTTTCACTGCCATCCATGTACAAATTTTGCTATTGGTCTAGTGCCAGCTATTTTACCGAAAATGGCTGATATTGCTTGATGATATGCGTACAACATTTTTTCATTTTCAAACTCTATCTACAACATCTTTTGTATCATATTTTATTTTGTCATCATTTTAATTAACACTGCTATGCAAAAAATTCAATGTATCTATACTTTGTGCAACGATAAAGCTATGTAAAGCGATCGCTATGAAGCTAAGACAATCCTTCACAATGTTCCTTACTCTTACAAAACTATTACTTCCACCACTATCAGAGTCACTGCTGCTACTCTAATTATCTGTGTAATCACGAAAATCTAAATCTGAGTTGGCTATAACGTCATCGACATAATAAATTACCTGTTTTTTGACTCGTGGGCAGTGTTTTATGAACTCACACAAAAATTGTTCGTTGTTGATTCGTAGTTCTCAAACAAAAGTTTAAAATTGCTTTGTTATTTTAGGCTAGTTTTATAAAGATATCTTTGGGCAACGTTGTCAATATATTGAAAATCCTAAAGATCGTGGGTTATGTTGTCAACAAATGAAAAAATGAAGTTACTACGCATTTGCTGGGAAAGTCACAATTATGCGTCTGTGGCACTCGACCCTAGAAAACGCATAAATGTGTTTTTGGCAGCGAAAGGGTTAACCTTATAAATAATTAATTTTATTAAATGTTGCTTAGCTTGTCACCGTTTTATCTCTTTCAAAACCTGTAATTTTAAATAAAATTTTCTTAGTGACAATCAGCTAAATGTTCTCGTAATTAGAAAAATTGTACAAGTTTGATTGGGAACTTTTATGTTTTTTTCAGGAGAGACTCATCAGCTGATGTCATTGGATGACCTTGTCGAACAGCTCCATGATGAGATTAACAAACTAAAGAAAGGGATGATTGAGAAGGAAGAGGGTTTGGAACAAATTTTCAAGTTCACCTCTCAAACACTTGCTGAGTATGACAAGGAAACGGCTGAGACGGTGCAAAAGATTCATGATAAAAGGGATGCACAGGTTGTAATGACATTGCCAAGTGTTTAACAAAGCATTTATTAATTCCAAATGCTATTAGTTAACAAGATAGTCTTAGTTAAATTGCTAAAACCTTTTGAACGATTCTCAATATCTTGTGATACTAATTCCTATAGAGCTAGATAATAACACTATAAATATAAAGGTTAATAATAATACTATAATATACAAAGGTTAACATGGATAATTACCAACTTGAATACCAATACATGTTCTAAAGGCCTCTAAAGTTGTAGTAATGCTCTTGTTGTGAATCTATTTCTGTTAATTTTTTGCAAAAGCAGACTTATTTTTATAAACTTGTTATGTATGACTGGATGGGAGGTCAAGTGGATCACGATAAACTTCTATTCAAAAATTGTTTTTTGACTATATTTTTAAAGTGAAATAAATTCAAAGAAACTGTACAAAAGTGCTTCTGCATCAGCATAATATATATTTGATTTATGCTGTTTAACAAATCAAAAATTTATTTCTAAGAGGTATACTACTTTTTTGCAAATAGTCTTTTCTATTAGCAGTTGTCAAAGTCTTTTCATAATATTGTGCAAAGTAAAACTAAACTGTGCAATAGCTTATCTTGTGAGGTTATACATGACAAACATAATGTTTCCATATGTGCCATATATGATGTGCCATAATTTTAAATTTTCATTTGTGTAGTTACTCAATTATTGCGATGTATTTGACAGTGTAGTCTATTGTGGACAATTTCCACAATTGCAGGTGGTGATAACCAGCTATTGTATACTAATTAATACTTTGTAAAAGTCAGTAAAACGCTCTTGCATGTAGCAGTATTAGTGCTTTTAAGACGAACGTAGTCATAAGATTGATTAACTTGTTGAAGATCAAAGCTTTGGAGTCTAAGTACAAACAGCTAGAAGCTGAATATACAGAGGATCGACTAACAACCAAAACGCTCATGACAGACTTTCTCGAAGATAAGATACTTAAGAAATGGAGCCAAATAAGAAATATCATGTGCAAAACCGAGTCTCGAGCTAAGCATGCTCATCAGGTATATACATGATTCAATCTGTAAAGACACTTTAATCTGGAAGTTTTTATTTGAAACATATAACTTTGTAGTGTATGTCATTTTTCTACATAGACTGCTTGCATCTCAATACACTTGTTCCATTAATTTCCTAAATTTTTGACCCGACCAGAATATAAGGTGTCTGGTCTACTACGCAGTGAGTTTTTCTCCTATTCGTTTTTTATGGCAAAAAGGTGTTTTCCACCTAAAGCGTTCTTTGTTGGACAAAACAGATAATAGCCACTAGGAGATAACTTTAGAGCTGAAATTCTGAGAGACCTATAGTTAATACTTGCAAACTTATCTGGAGTGATTTTGGCTGTGTGTGGTTAGAATTGTCTTGCTAAAGAATGGCGCCAGTTGACGACATTCTTCTCCTTGTGAACCTAACTTAACGGAAAATGGTGCAGCGCATCAAAAAATGTACTGCTGTTGACAGAACCAGATTAAAACAAGCCAATTTAGAACGTGAAATATTTGCGACATGAGCTTTTCCAGATGGGATCACCTTAAACTTTTAGGTCAAAACTGGTCTTTCAGATCTTCCACGGAAGTTTGACAAGCCTTCGACTAAAGTTTCAAGTTTGCGCTGCAGCGTTTTTGCATTTCTAGACATTTATTCTCTTCATACATTTATTTTCATAGACTTTTGACAGTGTGTCATGTATTTAGCTCTACTTTTTTATCAGCATTAAACATATTATCACAGTTTTCTGCTCTTCCAATTTGGAGCTTTATAGAGGCGGCGGCTTTGGTCATGTAACTTCAAAAAACAGGGTCGATGTCAGATGTGCGTTTTCACTTGCAGTGATAGCTAAGTCTTGTAGTTAAATGGTGCCCAGAGCACTATTGCATAGTCTAAATGGCAGTTTATTAAAGTAATTAGGGTCTTTGCTTACTGAAACACCCTCACAGTATTGTAACTTTGAGAAATAATTAAATATTAGACTTGTGTTGATGTGGTATTCTTTACAACTATTGATTTTGGAAACCTTTAATTATAGTGCAATGCTGAACTTCATGAGCTTTAAACTTAAAATGTGAATAAGTCCAAGTGTCTCCCATATAGCTTCATACTGCTTTGTTATGTGTTCATGTTGCTCATGGATAATGAGCTGTCAGTATACTGATAGTTTTAGTAGGCATACACCGCCAACACGCACTTACCTCCCTTACTTCCCCACTTACCTCCCCACTTACCTCCCGCACAACCATACTTACTTACACATGCTTACACAACCACACGCAGAGCCAGAAACGCACCCAGATAAAGTGTGTCAATTTAGCAGCAGCTTATAAAAAGCATAGGAATTATGCAAATAATTTAAAATGTAACTAATTGGTGATTTGTGTATGTTTTGTTGCCTCACAGTCTCTTTTGCTTGAAGACTTCAACTGTTTATACTGTCATTGCAGTGTGACTTAGTCTCTAGCTACACGGAGACAAAGAATGAGATACAAAGGCTGATTGATGAAATCATACCATCAGTACAAGTACCTTCAGTCAGCAAAGTTAGAGAGAAAAGTAAGTCTAGTCAGGAAAATTTTTATTTCCGGATACTCTGTAGATGAGCCATAATTAGAACCACAATAAATCATTTCCTATTTCAGGCCACTTGCTAGAATAAGTTTAATTTCCACTTGGTAAAATATCGACACCATTAGCTGACTGTTCACATCAAAGTTTTATCACTCCGAGAAAAACACTATCAAAAAATAATACTAACAGAAAATTTGAAAATCTAAAACAATATCTACTTACAATACTTAAAAAACTCCATGCAGGAAGCTGACTTATATGTTCATTACACTTGAAATCATTAAAGTATGCAACTGATTTGAGACATCAGTAAAAATTTTACACAAACTTTGAGTTATTCGCTTTTGGTAAGTACATCAGTACCTTTAAAATGCTCAGTGGATTATTCTGCATAATATTTAAACTGCTGGGGAATAGCTAACTAACAACTAAAACATATGTGACACAGATTTATCAAGGTACACCTTTGGCAGCTATTTATTGGTCATTCTAACAGACTGTATATTTGCTGTATAAAAGCTATGAATTCAAATTAAAGGTATTCCATGTTTTTGGCAGACATTTTGGTTCCAAAAAACTGTGTGCCCTGTATTTTTCCAGATTCACCATTTGGCAAACATCTTCTCAACTACACCCAGCTACTGACTTTGGTTTAGAAATACATACATGTAGGCAGTCCTTACTATTCCTTTGTATTTTTTTTATTAACTGAAACTTTTTAAACAGAAACTTTTTCTGCAATCAGTAAGTAAAAGGGGTGAGCTTGAAAAGAAAATTTTTTGTATAATCAAAGAATAATGTTCTTTTCTGCAAAGTTTAGTGCATTTCCGGTCCTTGTTTTTATCATTCTCTATAATTAGCAGCCTGTAAACCTAGACTGTAAAACTGCCATACAAAGTGGAATAACGAAATTGCTAGTAAAAATTGGAATGGTCAGCAATTGTTTAACTTTTAGGCAAATCTGAGTTGCATCAGTACGTCAGCTTTACGCGACAGCAAGGCAGTCTCATATGGCTATCTGATGTGCTAGATGAATGTGCTAAAGGAAGCTACATGATGTGGTTTTACCAAAATTTTAGGCTAATCTGAGTTGCATAGTACAGATCAGCAAGGCAGTCATGTATAGCTAACTGATGTGCCAAATGAATGTGCTAAAGGATGCCACATGATGTGGTTTTACCAAACTTTTTATCCGCATTTGTACTCAAACAAAGGGAAACGATTATCTACCTGCAATGAGCCAATAAAATAGGTTTCCAAGCCATCATGAGTGTAGTTTCGTTTTGCACAAAATTATTTTTTATCACAATTTCTTAGGAATGACCAGCCATGTCAGATACATTAGTGCAACAAAGTTTCAATAATTTCATATCTGCAGACTGTTTGATATTTATTGAACAATGGTACTACTGAGATTGAATATTTTATATTCATCAGTAATAATAATGTGATACGCTGTAATAATATTGATAACTCATCCGACGTTTGCAAATTGGTTGAAAAGTGTCTGAGGTCAACCTACAACACAGAGTGTTTTCTAAGGCATTACCTGATATAAAATTTTATACTAAATTTTTGGTACTAAATAGGTTTTCTAGACTGAAGTTTAAAAGTCATGGCGATCTGTATGTGTCTTTGTCAAGTGTTAGGTTTTACTGAATATGGATTTATGTCCCGGTAAAAAAGATGATTTGAAAGCGAAAAAGTTAAAGACTACAAAACAATTTTGTCACCATGGTATTTTAACAACCAAATGTAAGAACTTTATATATAATTCATATATTATATTTTCATTGGGTTACATAACCAATTATAGCAAATTAGTAATAAATGGTTTTCTGAAAAATTCGTTTACCATATAACTACCTTGTGGACCATTTTGCTGTTAGAAAATGACATAAATATATTTTAACGGCTCCATGGGCAAACATCTTTTATGTCTTTTTTTGTGGCTGTTGATGAGACAGTTGCCTATTTAACACAAAAAGTAGATATCAATGTTTTCAAACCCTCAATATATTTATGAACCAATTTATCGATGATTAAAGATGTGGTTGCGTCAAATTTGAGTTGATTTTAAAACAAAGTAATTTTTTGTCTATCAGTTGATATGTTGTTTGTTGTGTTAGGCGATCTCACTGACAATATATTTTAAGATTGAAATCGAAAAAATTTGATCGCGGTAAAAACACTCAGGCCAAAAAAAACATGCCCTCACTTGCCCAAAATGATGTAACAAATGATACAGCCTGTCTCTATATCTCGTATTCACATCGGCTACTGCGATAAAAGTCTAGTCCTACGCAGCATAAATTGGCATATTGCATAAGCATATTGGCATAAATTTTATTTTGGATTAGCTCTTGTTGGCTAGAATAAAATTTTAAATTTAGCTACAGATACATTATTATGAATGTCTCAAACGCCTCAAAAAAGGAATATTAAAAACTTGTCATATTAGCTTTCTCTAAACGCTGTGTAAACATAGGAGTACTGATTACCAATTCAACCGGTCTACTGTAATTAGGTTGTCAAGTTAGCTTATTTCATCACAATATATTTTATCGGTTCCATGGGCAAACATCTTTAATGTCGTCTTTTGTGGATGTTAATGAGACGGTCGCCTATTTAACACAAAAAGTAGATATCAATGTTTTCAAACCCTTAATATATTTATGAACCGATTTATCAATGATTAAAGATGTGGTTGCGTCAAATTTGAATTGATTTTAAAAGAAAGTAATTTTTTTGTCTATCAGTTGACATGTTGTTTGTTGTGTTAGGCAATCTCCTTGTCAAGATATTTGAAGATTGAAATAGAAAAAATCTGATCGCGGTAAAAACGCTCAGGCCACAAAAACATGCCCTCACTTGCCCAAAATGATGTAACGAGTGATACAGCCAGTCTCTATCTCTCATATTCACATCAGCTATTGCAATAAAAGTCTAGTCCTACGCAGCTCTATTGGCATAAATTTTATTTTGGATCTGCTCATGTTGGCTAGAATAAAATTTTAAATTTAGTTACAGATACATTATTATGAATGTCTCAAACGCATCAAAAAAGAAATATTAAAAACTTGTCATATTAGCTTTCTCTTAATGCTGTGTAAACGTTTGAGTACTGACTACCAATTCAACCGGTCTACTGTAATTAGGTCGTCATGTTAGCTTATTTCATCACGGCCTTTGTATCAGCTGAGTTCTCAGTTGCTAAACACACACACTGGAAACTAGCTACTAGATAAAATAGGCACTCCACCATCTTTGGAAATAATATGTTCAAATATATGGCGAAACCAACTGCTTCTCAA
Source organism: Watersipora subatra (assembly GCF_963576615.1). Taxonomy (NCBI): domain Eukaryota; kingdom Metazoa; phylum Bryozoa; class Gymnolaemata; order Cheilostomatida; family Watersiporidae; genus Watersipora; species Watersipora subatra. The sequence continues at coordinate 10,380,928 of NC_088712.1, forward strand.
AAATTCACGAATAGTCTACGTTATCTAGTCGTTATTAGTATCAATTTGTAGAAAATTTTACTGGTTCCACTCGATTATTTAATTCAAGTACAAAACCAATGGTTTTATGAGTTGACCAAAATAGTGAACGCAAAACAACATCAAGTTCGTTGAAATCAATTAACCTACCGATTCTGACAAAGGGTTAATAAAACCATTCTTGCACATGCATTGTTGGCGGTTTGTGGACTCAGCTGTTTTCACTTAGTAGGGTAGAACACAATATTTTTTGAACCTAATATTTGGTCCGTTGGAATTGAGTCGAGCTATCCAAAGTCCCTGTCAATACAGCATTGATTACACTTCATAAACCATCTATGAGAAAAGATTTTAACACAGATGGTAACAGGCTTTAATGTATTCAATATGTTCTGCAAATCATGTTTTGTATGGTCTTCAACAATAATACTTTATTACTTCTATATGATCTTTCACAAGCCTAAAGATTTTCATCGCATCACAAAGTTTTTATTAAAAACATCCCTCCAAGTTGTGGCCATTCATATAGTTTCAGTTCATATAATAGAACAACTTAATCTACTGCAGCAAACTCAAACAAAACATACTATGGTTTGTACAGCACACATTCATGTCTTTCTTTCACATTTATGGCAGTTTCCAGACCGACACGACTGCTCCGCTAGTTAATCTGTAAACCAGGCCTGTATATTCACTGGTTGCAAGTAGGGCCGGCTAATGTTAGGCAACTAGTTATGAACACCTGGGGGTGTTGAGGGGGGCGGTTGTGTTGTTGTATTGCGTATCTACTGGAAGCTTTCATTTTGACGCGTATTTACTGGAAGCTTTCAATTTGAGAGTTAAATAGATCGCGAGTGTAATTTTCAAAACAAATAAATGTTTAACAAAGGCATAAATACGCCGAGCCAACAATCGGAAGCTTTGTTTCTGAGAGTTGAAGGTGAGCATTGATCAATCGATTTTCCTTACTTTTTACACACTGAACATGAATTCTAATCATAAATCTAAATTACTAGCTAAAAATGCCAAGGAAAATGCTATAGCTAGGTGAAATGATACAAAATGGTGTAACAATTAAAAAATGTATGCAACAATGATTCGTGATAGAAAAAAGTTATAACTTTACTTATTAATAGATGTATTCATGACTACTAACACTATTACTGTTAGCTTAGAATATACGTATATATAGGATACTCAAAGTTAACAATACATTTACCTCTATTCTCGTATCTTCCTCTGCAGCATAACGCTGCTGACGCCTGTTGTCTCTAACCATAACCTGTCCGCATGTCTGATGATTAATATAAAATAAATATGTCGATGCATGTAATAGTAATCTACTAGTAGTCGATGTGCAAAACTAACTAGTAATAGAGTCATCTCCCTAACAATGAGAATCTTCTACATCACAAACAACTTGTTTTACGAATGATAACATTTAATATGACCTATATAAAAATTTCGTCCTGATGATTGGCTAACAAAGAGATCTTATATTTATCGCTCGTGGGCTCTTGTCACAGGTATCCCTAATTACGTCACAAATGAAGCACCCGCTGGAATCTGAACTTTCTAAAAGATGGCCTCATTCAAACGCATATATCTTTGCACATGGTTAGTCTACAAAGGCAAAAAAGACATCAGATTATAGCTGTTTTAGCCTTTTATTGGTTTTAATTTCAACAAATTGACCTTTTTGATGCAACCACATCTTAAAAAATTTGAAAAGATTATCTGAGGGAGAGCTCAGATTTTGATAATGTGGTATTTGCAAGTTATGATGTTGTGAATAAATGACAATTGCCACTATATAGAAGCCCAATAAGCAGAATACTAGTGTTATAACTGCTAGTGGAACAGTGGCTGAGGAAATATAACTACCTTAGCCTGTAATGGTTGACAAAATTTCACTGACTTTGATGGTGATAAGCTGCCATGGCTCCAATTACTTTCCTCTCACTCAGCCCCCAACTTCATCCCACCTGCTGGCCCAGCTTTCCTTGAGCTTTTTTATATTTTTTTCCTACTGAATAAAGTGTAAATATTTTTTGAGATGTTATGATAACAGAAACTAATGACTACTATGAGTTTACACGTGTCCAGCTGGGAGATATGCAATAACAGACTGAACCGGATTTATTGATAAGTGCCGTTGTTGCTCGACTAGGGGAATTTATGGACTTAACCAGCAAAAAGATTTGTGAAAACCTCAAAACAATGCAGCTTTTACGAGCAGAATTTTTTATATATTTATATCAATACTGCAATGGGAAGGCTGTCTTATCATCTGCCTTCTCTTGATTGTCTGACTTTTTGTATAACTTCTCGAGATTGACTGACTCCTTATATATCTTCTCAGAAAACTAAAATTGGCAATTCTTTTCTAGTGGCTAGGTGGCCGGCTTGGACTGGCACAGCAGCATGTCAGTCTTTGTGATGCCAGCTCACCTGCCGGCTTGTCCGGCATTTGTACTTCTGACTGGCTCAATCCCCTCATCGTTGGGCACGATTTCTCCCTGCACCTGTCTGGCGGAGTCATAGAGTTATCTCCCTCTAGGGTGATAATTGTGCATTCAACAACACGAGCGTTTCCGGTGCCAACAAGGAGCGTTTAGGCCACGCCCCTTTTTTGTGCTAGTCAATCGTAGTGATTGACATAACGATAACATCAGCCGTGTGAATGATCATGAATTTCCACAGTTAAGATAGTAATTATTGCTCATATTAAAGAAATGATGATTATAGTTTATTACTATAATATATGCTTATTATTTAAAGCAATTTGATACCTACATGCCTTGCAAAGGCACTGAATAGATAGTGTTAAGTAAGTGAGTTAATGCTATCAGTTACTCCAATGATATACAGCCCCCACACATGGTGGGCAGTATATCTTTGGTTACTCATAGATAAGATAGATAGTCATACTGGGGTTGTATTACATTGGTGTGATGGGAAGCTAATTGACTGCCATCAACTGAAAGTGTTGACATTGTATGGTGATAGAGTGATTCATTGACACCACAGTTCACAAACAGCCGTTGCATGTAATATTAGATTTCAATACATATCAATCAAATACATAGACTGTCTTGAAGCAAAGGTGTCCACTAGTTAGTGGACATCTTTGCTTGATGTAAGCAAGCAAAAAGTTTGAAAGTTAGAGTGGCAAATGTTGTTATATGTTAGATAAAAATAAATTACCTAATTATACTAAATTAGTATTATTTAAAAATAAAATAGACTTTTTTATTATTTTATTTATTAAATAATTTTTTATTGTAAACATAGCCAAACAGATTGTATTTAGCCAACACTTGCTAATTATTTCACATTTACATTTAAACACATTTGCAGTTTCATTTTTCTTCCTAATTTATTTCAACATAAAACTTCTTTCATGATGTGAAATTTAAAAGTTGTAGTTGTTTGAAAAGCTTAAACACATTTACAGTTGTTTTTATTTTCTCTCTTCTCTTCATTTATTTAAATTACACAAAACACTTCTCATAATATGTATTTTAAAAGTTAAAGTGGCAAATGTTGGTATATGTTAAATAAAAACAAATAATAACGTACTTAATTATACTAAATTATAATTATTTAAAAATAAAATAGACTCTTTTATTACCTTATTTATTAAATAATTTTTCATTGTGATCATATCTAAACAGATTATATTTAGCCATTACTTGCTTATTATTTTACAATTAAACACATTTACAGTTTTTTTCCTAATTTATTTCAACAAAACAATTCTTTCATGATATGAAATTTAAAAGTTGTAGTTGTTTGAAAAATCTTGAAAACCTTTACAGTTGTTTTCTTTTTCCTCTTAATTTATTTGAACTGCTTAACAATATTTTTTCATAATATGAAGTTTAAAAGTTAGAATAGTAAATGTTATATAAAAATAAACTTTCTGTCCAAAGAGTTTTGCATTACTCGGGCAACTCGGGTAGTACAGCTCATAGTTGATGGCAGTCAAATAGCTTCCCATCACACTAATGTAATACAACCCTAGTATGACTATCTTTCTTATCTATGAGTAACTGATTGCATTAACTCACTTACTTAACACTATCTATTCAGTGCCTTTGCCAGTCAAGTAGGTATCAGGGATTACGTGTATGTCACAATTTCCATTTCCATAATTTGTTTCTATATAATTTCCATTTCCATAAAATTTCCATAATTTATTTCCATATTAATTCCATTTCCATAAAATTTCCCTACATCATTTCTATATTATTTACATTTCCATAACATTTCCCTACTTCATTTTATATTATTTCCATTTCCATAACATTTCCATAATTCATTTCTATATTATTTCCATATTAATTCCATTTCCATAACATTTCGATATTATTTCCATTTCAATAACATTTCCATATTATTTCCATTTCAACAACATTTCCATATTATTTCCATTTCAATAACATTTCCATATTTCTAAAATAAAATTTCCATATCCATTTCCCTAAAATTATGGAAATATTGATGCTTATGGAAACAATAATATACAGGGGGGCTGTATATCATTGGCTGTATATCATTGCTGTATGGGGCTGTGGGGGGGCCTGTATATCATTGATGGAAATGGAAATGAAAAAGTAAACATTTCCATAATATGTTTAGCAATCCCTGGTAGGTATTGAATTGCTTTAAATAATAAGCATATATTAGAGTAATAAACTATAATCATCATTTCTTTTATATGAGCAATGATTACTATCTCAACTGGAATTCATGATCCTTGTTTAATCATTCTCATGGCTAATGTTATTGATCTAGTCAATCACTACGACTGACTAGCACAAAAAAGAGGCGTGGCCTAAACGCTCTTTGTTGGCACCGGAAACGCTCGTGTATTTATCACTCTAGAGGGAGATAACTCTATGGGTGGAGTTGAGTCAAGCCTCTGTCAGCCAGGCTTGGCTGACAGTCTTTTTTCATATACCTGGCCAGTTGCGTGTCTCAATAATTTTTGGCTTTGGGCCAAGTCACCCTTATTCATCACATCAATGACATATATTAACCCATGAACTTGTAAAACTGGTTAAAAGAATTGATACAACTAAACAAGAAAATGAATTTGTAAATAATTGGAGATGAATTTGAACAGCTGACTTTATAAAACCAAAACTTTATCAATCACACGCATCTTTTATTTTAATATTGCAACTATTATGTGTTTAATCTATTAAACTTGTAATCTTACCTTGGAGATGAGTTTCGTTTAACTCATTTAACGAGTAGTATAGATCTGTGTCATGAAATTAAGTCACATGAAGGTGACTACTGCAAATAATTTTTATCCAGAAAATTATTTTCGTGCCTGTGTTGTACATACCATTTCACATTAAACTTACAGCTGACTGAATGAGGTGGAAATTCCTTCATATGCACACAGTATAATAATAGTATGAAAATATTGCAATGAAAGTGTTGTTACCCTTTTAAAAATATTTTCATAGTAACTGTTTGAGACAATTATAGCATTGCTATGAAATACCTCCTAGTCACTGTTAAATGTATTATTGGCATATTGTGCTATGACAGACTCATATGCATAACTCTGTTGATCAAACACTAAACAGCTTTAAAGGAGAAACCAAATGAAGAATCTAAAAGACAGGTTTTAATTAACACATCTTGAAGCACCCATAAACTCTCAACAAATTCTCAGTTGCCCTAAACTGCATAATCAACCAGCCAAAAATCTAAAATCATGTCCTTACTTTCAGTATTCAGAATGCAAACTAAATACAAGTTTTATGGATATAATGTTGGCAAGCATATTTGAAACTAAATATCCTATCGTTATTGTTTAACAATTTCGTTCACCTTACAATAACTTTTTGAAATAAGTTATATGTGCATCTATTTATACTTAAATACTTACAGGTGGAAGTAGTGAGATAATGCTAGAAGTTGTCTCCACTGACGGATTTCAAATTGATGAACAGCTAGAGCTTCAACCTCCTAAACCTCTTCCAAAATCCCTCAAACTCCTTCACACAGTCTCTTTACCATCACACCCTTTATCAACAAGAATTTGGAACTCTCAAATATTAACTGGAATGGATAATAAAGCAGTAGCTACTATTGACAACAACTACCAAGTAAAAGGCTCATTCATCACATTCAACAACTACCCTTATGCTATGGAGGCCTACAAGGACAGACTATATACAGCAGTGCGAGACAATCCTTGGACCATCTATGTACATGATCAGCAGGGAAAGCAAGTCACTTCCTGGACTCACAATGACTATAATAGCAGCTGTATCACAGGACTAGCCATCACTAGTGATAAAGTAGTTGCTCCAGACAGAAAGAACAAGCTTCTCATCATCTACTCACTGACAGGGAATAAACTCAAAGATATTTCTTGTCCTCAGCTTAGTCAAAATGATTATGTCTCACTCTGTGTTTCAGGATCAGGCAAGGTTGTTGTGTCTGACTATGGCTCATCTCAAGTCTGCTTGATAGACATCACTCAAGGTCAGCTGCTTTGGACTTGTAAATATGTGCCTTATCCACTAGGAGTAAAATGCTATGGAGAGAGATATATCCTGGTAGCAGCATACAAAAGCAGCACTGTGAGAATCCTGGATAGCTCAACTGGTTGGTGTATTTATAAATGATATACATAATATGAGTGAGCAGTTGTGCTGACAAATATGCTGTACAATCTAGTAATTGATAGATATACTAGTAGATACATAATGTTGATGTAAACCCATGTAATGCTACCCTGACTACTTCTCATAGTGAAATTAAACACTATACATATTAATAGAGAGCTCTGACAGTCTACTTGCTATAGACTTAGTATTAGCTAAAGATTCAAGATAGCTGTATAATATTCACTATTTCTCATTTATTAGCCAATTATTTTGGATTTGCCTTTAAAGTCGGTAGACCATCACCGATCAACCAAATATCATACATTTTATTGTTATAATTTCCTGTGTTAGCATCATATCTCAAAGTTGTACACACAGCTATGGATATGATGCTCTTGGATATAAAATTAGAAGCACAATCATTGCAGTCTAAACGTGTTGAGGGTGATAACTTTAATAAAAATTATTCATCGTAGTCTGTAAAAAAGGTGAACAAAATGTATATGAAGTTAAAGAATTCAGCAAAATAATCTCTGATCATTTTACTATCATTTATATTATGATAGAAAAGAAGATGTTGGTCATCAAATGTTTCAATACACAATTTAAAATAAACTATTCTTATCCACTTGCTTTTTCTAGTCTTCGTAAAATGTGAACTTATATTTAAAGACGGGCTTTGCCTGTCAGTTAGTTGAAGTCAAATAAAATTTGCGTAAGCCTCTACTTATAATGTGCATACTTTTTTATAAACCAATTCACATTCATTCGGAACAAATCTCATATAATTGCCTATAAGACTTTGAATGTGTGCCTTGAACTGCAGGCCACACAAATAATTTCTATCTGGATGCTATCTTTAATCTGCTACTGACACTTTCTCATAGCTTGTATTTGGCATCTTGCCAACATTTCTATGACTGTAAGAGACAACATAATATTTGTAATTAGGGGTCTGCAACATGTTCATAATCCAATCAGCTGGTAGTTAGTCTATTTGTATTAATCCTGACGGGCTCTGGAAAGGCAGCCTGTCAAGCAAGGAAGAGAAGCTTGCTCTAGTAGTAAATAGGCTAGCGCTGCACTCTCAGCTTAGTGTAAACATAACTCAATAAGGTGGAGCATACCTGGAATATTGAAAAGGTTGAAGTATGAAGCTTGCTATGAATAAAAACTTAACATTGTTCTTTCCCAAAAAGCAATACAGTAACGAACAAAAACTTGTCAAAGTTTTTCTGCAGTATGGAAGAATGGTGTAGTCTTAAAACTTAAATTGTATTTTTATGACAGAAATTTCACACAGCCTTCCAAGTCACATCCAACTAATTAGCTGTTGGGTAGTGGTATGTCAGTTCAGTGATAGATGAACTTATGCGAGAGGAGGATAAATCCAAAAATAGGTATTACCTATTTTTCTGAGAGGCTGAAGAATACAGTGTAAACCGTTACACAAGTTTGATTAAATTATTTTAAAAAGTGTTAGATTCATGAACCGGCTGTGACTGTTGATAATACTTATTATATTGTAGGTGAGGTAGTCTCAGAGCTGACAGACAGAGCTATTGAGAGTGGTTGTGTGTTTGACATGGACATCTCTGGAGACAGACTAATTGTAGCTAACTACAATAGAAGGAACATAGCAGTCTTTCAGCTACAACCATAGCTGCTGCTTCATCAGTCAGAGTTGTTGTCTTCTCTTTCTTAATGTAAATTATATACTTCATATAGAAATTAATAGAGATGAATCAATGTTGGAACGGTGGTTTCAATGTACATGCAGCTGCAGTTGGCCACTTTTTTCTCGGTAATTTGCTACACAACAATGATTAAAAAGCTTGTCTTGAATAGCTGTCTCTCCACTAACTTTGCTGTTTGTGATTCTGAATGCTTTGTTCATGGAGAAAATTAGCATTTTCTATGATTTTCGCTTTTATGAATTGAAAAGTTACATAGTTTGGACATTCTAATCAAAACTCATGTATTTTCTTCTATAAGAACAATGATGAAATATTATTAACAGTAGATAACTTATAAAATAATATTTTTGTTGAAGAACTGAATTTGTTTGAAGGCTTTAAGAAAAGCAGATATAGTATCGATATTGGTAGGCCTACACAAGGTTATAAAATATATTGTATTCTGATTGATATTTCTGTACCTTTGTCATCAGTAGCAGGTTTTCATTCTTCATTCATGTTTGTTAGTCTTTCAAAATTCATCATTTTTTACACTTAAACAATTGAAGATGTAATTACCTTATTGCTATATATAATAAATCCATTTCCATATTACTGGTTCCAACAATCAACTTAATACAATGCGCACTTGGGTAGTCTATAGGTTCTTGTTATACGATTTTTCTGCCTTATGATATGGAACACAATGTCTTTTAGTTTTATTCGTACTAAATATACTAAATACATACATTTTAATATGTGCGTACATAAATATTTATTTTTGGAGTTGTTTATCAGGGTATGTTTCCATTCCATAATTGCTACGGACTCCCCTCTATATGACATTTTCATCTGAGGATGCCAAAAATAGAACAAATAAATAATTATATAGAGGAAATAAAAAGGAATATGTAAAAGCTCTAAAATTTCCAGTTATACATGTTTAACACATCAGTCAGTAGCTACTCATCTGTGTATATTATCTTGACTCATATGTACTGCTGGTTTACATCAGAATGTTTAAATCCTTGAAATATATTTAAATTGTCTACAGCTGCACCAGAAAGATTAATGTCAAATGATCCCATTATAGAGTAACGCTTGACATTTTAGGTGAAGCTTTGCGGCTGGCTGCGTGCCAAGTTTGCTAGAAGAAAGTGGACAAATTACGACTCACTTTCACTTCAGTTTTCTCAGATGTACTCAAATTATTTATAAAATTAAAACATCAATGTACCACACTATAAAACCTCATGTAGGTAAGAGCTTGTTAATAAATGATCTCTCAATAATCAGATCTGGAAAACATTGTTACTGAAGCACATTTACTGATTATACCCAACAATAACACTTTTCAGTCTAGGCCAGGGGTCGGCAATCTGCGATTCTTTCATCTCCTCACTGCGGCTCCTTCTGACTTTGGATTTTTTCCTTTTTTACCATATGCCTAGTAACTCATAAAACTATAAAAGTTTTATCACTAAATTTTTCTAAAAAAATTTAAAAAAGATTTGATTATGGTGATAAATAAAAAATTGTCACTTGCCTTATTATTTAGTTCTATTATTATTATTACTACGTTCTCACATGATTGTCACATGGCTTTAACTTTAACATAAAACTACAGAAGAATGAACTACTGGATTCGCGTAGAAGGTCGCTATGAGATACGTTATAATATTATGTCAACAAACGGGGTTAAAATTTTATGAATCTTGTAAGGCTGGACAGCCACTTAGGTCTGCAATATCGTCAACAACACTTTTGACAAACAACAACACTAATACAGGTAGCACACCTTATAACAATTTATGCCCCAATAAAACAGCCAAAACTATTTTGTTTTTTGCAAAAGTGTAATTTGGTTTTTTTTAGCAGTTAAATCAGTATACATGCCACATCATCTCGTTTCATGGTGTAAACATGGTATGAAAGCATTAAAAGCTAAACAAAAAAGTTACACATGGTATTTTTTTATTTTTAAATAAAAATATTGAAGAGGGTTTGTGGCTACCATTGCGTTCTTTCCTGCGGAAAATGGGTCCAAATGGCTCTTTGAGTGGAAAAGGTTGCCGACCCCTGGTCTAGACTATAACCTTGCAACATTGCAGCCTTGTGTTTGGCAGTCTGCCAATATCACTAGAAGAAATTACATTCATTACAGAACCTGTTCTTATAAAGGTTACTAGCTGCATTCCCTGCCTACAGGAACAGATTAGCATGCAACACAAGGTTTATTGCGAGTTGTTTTCATACTGTAAAACAATTCCAAGTATGCATGCTACTGAAATTGTTGTTCTGATCAGAGTATGCATGCGCATATACATGTCAATGTTGAGAAGAATAATGGAAATCTGCAATGTGTCTTACAGCTAGATTCATGTAGAATCTAGTAAATATTTTAGATTCATGTGTCTAGATTCATGCATTCGTTCATACCCGTCTATATTTGCAGTTGACGATTGCGCACTTCTGCCCCTGAGCCCCGCCTAGGCTGACCAGTCTCTACCCGTCAAACAGTTGAAAATCACGCTCTTGCACTCGCCTTGCAATCAATCGGCCCACACCGGCCTCATAGTCAATTGCCTTGCACTCTCCTTGCAATAAATCGCCTCGCAATCAATCGCCTCGCAATCAATCGCCTAGCACTCAATCGCTTTGCAATCAATTGCTTCACACTAGCCAACTCATTTATCCAGAAAGCCGCGCCTGGAGACTCTTGCAGTACTCGGGGCGAAAAAGGTCTCCCGTGCATTCCCGAGTGACACCATAGCCCTAAGCCTAGCTGTGCTATCCGGCGTTGCACGGGTAGTAAAATAGTCTTTGCACGGAAAATTGATTTGTATTTAACATATAACAACATTTGCCATTCTAACTTTCAAACTACAAATCATGAAAGAAGTGTTTTGGGTAGATGAAATACATTAAGAGAGAAAATAAAACCTCTGTAAAAGTTTTTTAACTTTTTCAAACAACTACAACTTTCAAACTTCATATCACGAAGAAAAGGTTTTGTGCAGGACAACTGATTTAAAAATGAATAAAACAACTGTAAAGGTTTTCAAACCAATGTAAATTTAAAATTTCATAACGTTCAGCGACCCATATCTTTTGATAACGTATAGCGGAACCTCCGTTCTCGAACAGAACCAGTTCTAGAAGTTCGAGATCTGAAACAATTTTTCCGGTCAAAATAAAGTAATGTAAATTTTAATCTGCTTCAAGGCAAGAAAACAACTTGGGTAAAGTATTTTTTCAACATTTTACACCATAAGCTGTACTTAGACCCGGATACTAAAAAAGTCTTTACACAGAAAATCTTTTTGTATTTTTAACATACATGTATATAACAATCTTGGCCATTCTAACATTCAAACTACATAGGTAACATGAGAAAACATGATAGGTAAGCTATCATGAGAAAAGTGTTTTGAGTAGTTGATATGAATTGAGAGAAAATAAAAACAGCTGTAAAGTTTATCAAACTTTGTCAAACTACTGTAACTTTTAAATTTCATATCATGAGTAGAAAGTTTTCTTCTAGTCTAATAAACTAAAAAAATAAAACCATTGTAAAAGGGATTAGATGTAAATTTCAAATAATTAGCAAGTAATAGCTAAATTAAGTCGGTTTTGCAAAAATTACAATAAAAGATGATACGGTAATGATACAATTAATACAAAATGAGAAAACAAAATAAAATCCATATATTGAATTAATAGTAGCAATTCTTGCATAAAAGTGTGTGGGTATAAAAATGTTGCTGTCCCATCAGAAACTATCCATCAATTCCTTGAATACGACGATACTAAAAATATGAAAGAATATCATAGTATTTTGTAGTTGAACTTTTATTAAAACAATTTATGCCAAATTTTTTGAATAAAAGAATAATATTAATAATAAAGATTGGAAACTAATCAAGTAATAATAACAGTGATAGGAAAATGAAAAATGTTTAAACTTTAAACATGATACTCAATTTATGTTTAAAAGAATGCAAGTTAAAATAATAACAATGATGAAACAAACTTTCAAAAACTTAAATTATAAACTTCAAAAGTCATTAGAAATTTATAAATGTAATAAGAAAACTTAAATTTATAAGTCTATATTTATATTTCTCAAAGTATGTGAATGTGTGTAAATATAAGAGAGTGGAGAGTAACTGATACTTGCAATCTTACACGATAAATCTTACAGTAATTTTTGTTGTAAAATGTGAAATTAATTACGAAAAATTAACTGGTTAGCTTTGAGGAACGATGTGTAAGCTAATACATGTATCTACCTGTACAACCCAGCGTTGCCTGGGTAATAAAAAAACTGAGCAGAAAATTGATTTGTATTTAACATATAACAACATGTAAAAAACAAAACCTAAAACAACTGGAAAGGTTTTCAAACTTACTTTGTCAAACAACTTTTACACTTCATATCATGAGAAAAATGTATTGTGCAGGTCAACTAAATTTTAAAAATAAAATGACTATAAAGGGTTTAGATGAAACAGTGAAATAATTATCAAGTAATAGCTAAGTTGAGTTTGTTTTTCTGCAATTACATTATGAGATGATTCGGTAATGATACAATTAATACAAACTGAGAAAACAAAATAAAATTGGTTAATGCGTTGAATTAATAATAACAATTCTTGCATAAAAGTGTTTTTTTAAAAAATCACTGTTCCACCAGCAGCTATTCATCAAAACTCTGAATACGTCGATACTGGTATGACGATACGTTATGTAAAAATAAAATATTGTAGTGTTTTTGTCTGAGAGAATCTAGACGCTATTCTTACTTAAGATAATACAATGGTCCACGTGAAAAGTAGTGACCTTAACATCAATTTAGAAATTGAAGTAAGAAATAGAGGTTCACAAAGACGGCATAGTGGTTCATAGAGTTAATAATATTTAATTGCCTAATTCTAATATCTACTATTGTCGATATCGTTTTGGCAAAAACAAGTTAGCCCTAATACGCCAAGGACAAAAAGGCATCGCGTGTCATGAAGCTAAAAGAAAGCTATAGAGCTGTAATTATTACGTCATTTTGTGTAAAAACGGCAACCGATGAATAGGTTATGTATAGAGGCGTGTACTAACCGTCGATTCCCGTTAATGCGCCCTAGTTACCTAGTAGTGGGTAATAGTCCGAAAAGTATGGTACTCTATAAGGCGGACACATACACAGACAGATAGACAACGATTGTCATTTATATAGTAGATCATAGTTCCTTGAATTTGATATTCATCAAAAACATCCTTTGTGATATCCTTCATAACGAATATACTACCTAATTCTGTCCACCTGTCAAATGTGAAAATGAAGCTTCAACTTGATTGGTTTAGTAAAGAGTTCTAAAAAATTAAGTTAAAATCTGATGTATTTATGTATTGCATGTATATGACCTGCCTTGGATAGTATGACCATTTTGTTTTGGCTGTTTGGCTGTAGACTTTGTCTCTTTCCTGCCAAGGTACCCGATAGAGTAGTTATTGCAAAATTATGATTCACACTTGTATACCAGGACAGTGGTCAGTGAAATATGTCTACTTCAGCCGCTGGTACCATTCAACAGCAACAACTTAGCAATCCACTTGGATCAGGTGTGATTGGTTTTTGTATTCACCAAATTGGTGCTTTTTGAAAACTGGTTTGCCCTAGGCTTTATGCTAGGAAGATATAAATCAGCATGTAAAAGTATTTTAGAATGCTTTTCTCTATACTTCTATATTCTACAACTATATTCTACTTTATGCTCTTGCTTCAATCACCCATTTCTTGTGGAAGGTATGTAAATAAAGGTTGTAAATAAAATAAAAGAAACCATTACTTATACCATCATCTGGTTCATTTGGTTGTATTGTAGGTATTTTAATAATATACACATATTTGGGATTGATTCTACCACAGCTTGTCACTGTGTAGGAGTCCTTCCACTAAGAAAGTCTGATTGTCTCAGATGGTTGTGATTTTTTCTAAAGCTTGCATAGTCATCATATCACTATGTCGAGTTAATGACCTATGATAATTGATTGTCTCAATTACAAAGGATCAATAGGTAGGCTGTTAATATAACCGAAAGTCATCTTTTCGGGCTGTGGGCTTATGCTAATATTGTTCATCACACTGTAGAATAGCTACAAATGTTTTCGTAATAACCTAGAAGTCATCATTTGGAGGTTATGAGGCTGCACTAAAACTGTTTGTCTCAGTTTCACAGTGGCTGTTTAGACATATTCAGCTATTAAAGTAAATATTAATTCAGACTGCATTCTCAAACTATAACTCACAAAATTATTGAAGTTAGTAATACGTTAGCTATTAGCTATTAGCTATTATATTATTAAAAATTATTATTATATTATTACTCCAATATTAGCCATTAGATAAAATCCTTCTCAGAAAGACCCACTCACAGTTACACACAGGTACAGTAAAGGCTTCTAAAAAATAAAAAATTCGTTCAGGAACATTTACGGTGTCAGGAATTTAAGTTGTAAGAACAGTAAATCACAGGTGAATTTCTTAATTTTTTTCCAGATCTTTCCAAGTTGACCACTGTGGCCAGGCAAAAGGGAAATATCTGACATAACTCTTTTAATTTAATTTTTCGGACTTTTTATGATCAATCTTACTGGTTTTATACACCATGATCGAGGTAATTTTAAAACAAGTTGATAGGGACTGCACATTTTCGACATTTAATTAAAATGACTCGATTATTTTTTTTCTAAACAGCAAAGACTATTCTGCCAAGTAAAAATAATAACAAATATTTGTATGACAACAATAAAACAAAACCACAAAATGTTTTTACTATAAAAACAGTTCTACCCGCTCGTCGTCTGTCTGTATCCAAGGATTAAGGTAAGGATAAAATACAACATTCGACGATACTCTAACCTGTGATATTCAGACTTGTATATCGACGCTGTAACATCTATACTAAATCACTGTCTTTTTATTAATTAATAATTGCACAGCTATCTTATTCTTTTTTATCAACACATTTAACGATGTTTTACAATGAACTAGAGTGTTGCGAAAGTTGTAAATAATGAATATAACGCTAAATGCACGACTATGTTCTTTTGGGTGATTAGCAAGTGCAGCGAGACATACTTACGTTCATATCAAATTTTAGAACTGATCCGACATCAAATTTTAAGTTATATGGAAGTTTTTTGCATAGTAGGGAGCAAAAACTTCATATACATGCAAGTTCTTTACGTTATCTGTAAATTACCTCACAGTAAGTAAACACTACAGAAGCGTCTACTGTATTTTCGTAAGAGACAAAGTAACTCTGGATCAATTTGTTGCCAGAAAGTCCTAATGCTACCAATATTTCTATAAAAGATAACATATATTTGCTTGTCTGTTGGAAGTTCAATTGTTCGTAAATCTATTTTGAGTACCATAATGACATAACCTACCATGTCATCATTTTGATTACCGACACATTTAGGTAAATTTGCTCTGATCAAGTTTAGGAGTAAATGAAGAGATAAGTTACCTGCAAATAATGTATATTGTTAAGGTTGACTTGTAAATGGCAACCATTTTTAATATGTTTTAATTTTTAATTTATTTTAATATGATACTTTCCATTACTAATTGGCAATGCTGTATAAAGAACACCTGTATGGATTCACAGACTGACTACAATTTTGCAAAAATCATTATTCCTCTGAGTGCATTGAAAGTAGAGTTATGAGGTCCGATGCATTCCGGGCGCATCCACCGAAATGCTAATTGCGTGACCCCAATGAGTACTGCAAAGTGGACGCCTATCGTATTAGCTGAAACTTGGCTATAATTTACATGAAAATTGGAATGAAGCTATAAATAAATATGCATTGGAAAGCTTAGAAAATGCTTTAAAGGCAGCCGTTTGTTCCATGCAAATTTCCTGTGAAGATTTCAGCAAAAATCTTGATTTGTTGAAAAAATAAATATTTTATTTTTGAATATAAAAAAATAATGCATTTTGTGAAGCAAAAAATGATGAAAACAATTTATAAAAAGGAATTGCAAGGATTGATACGTTTTCGTAAGTGTGACAGAGAAATTGGTGTTCTATGTGCATTGAAAATAGAGTTAAGACCTCCCATGTATCGCAGGTGCACATCTTTAAACTGCTCATAAAGCCATGTGGATGACCAGTGCAAGGTCGTCCGACATGACTGCTCAAACTCTGCTATAACTAACATGCAAATTGGCATGATGCTACAAATGATTATGCGTTGTAAAGCTGAGTGTTGGGACATTACAATGAACAATCAATGCATTACATTGTGAATGAAATTGACTGTCATTATAGTATTATACAAAGCTGGTTATTTATGGAATAATTACATGTTACTTTTACTTGCTTAATGTATAATTCAAGGATAATACTTTTGCTATAACAGCTCTCTATACATATATACTTGAGATGTCTTTTAGCAATTCATTGTAAACCCAGTACTGGAATAAAGAACATTACAGTAAGAACACAACACTGAGAAACCTTTCTTCATGCTGAGAATTTCCACTACAGCAAGCTTGTGAAGACTTGACAGCCTGAGTTCTAAATATTTGTAGTTGTTTTTTGCTATCAGATTTTTATTCATTTATTCAAGCTTTAGATTTATGTAACAATTGCATATAAACTCATAGAAAATATTTGTGTTTGCTGCAGTTTACACTAAACAAAGACTGGTTGTGTACGAGAAGAATTGAGATGTGAAGCTGTATCGACACATTTGGTGAAGCAGCAACAGATAAGAAGCAACAGATATTACGAGCAGAAACAGCAACTTATGTACTGATAGATTGAAAAAAAATATGAGAACTGAACTATTTGATCAAACGGTTCCTTGTAAAGGGCAGCTGTTTCACACTCGCTTTCACAATCCAATTCACTTTGTTGATCTTGTTTTTCACTTCCATCGTCTTCTCTATTTTCTTCAGACCTGAAATCTTTATCTTTATTTCCAAACCAATGTCATCCTCTGAATAAATCTTTTGTGAAAAGCTCAAACAATCGCGTGCTTTCACGTTGAATAGCTTTCCATGAATAAAGATAAAATCTTTGCCAGCTCTACTCTTTTAACATGTATAATAGGCATTATTTATAGCCTGAAAAATAATAGTACAAAGCCTATCGTAATTGTTCAAGGTAATAATTATATATTTTAATGCTAGGTTTTAAACAAATTAAACAAATTTGAAAGAGGTTGATCGAAGACGGAATTCTGCTGGGAGTTTATGAGATCAGTACGCTGAGACCATGCTCTTATTCCAACGTTCATAGAGATTAGTATGCGAAGGTTAATTTGCATATGTTACTTGAATTCTCAAGAATTAGTAGGTCATTATCAAACCGGTAAAATTTTAGAACAAACCTAATTACTACACTATGATAAGGTTATGAAGCTTTTTGTGTAAAATTCTAATTATCACTATTCTTCCCTCTAATATTTGTTTAAAACGATTGCATCTATATCGGTCAATTAGTTTTATGATTATTATAATTTTATTGATAAAAGTTTTTGGAAAACATACTAGAAATATAATTTTTCAAGTTAAAACATCTTCATGTTTCAACAAATGACTAATTATCAATTAGCGAGAGTATCAATTAGAACAGCTGATGATTCTGTTACTCTTTTCAAACTTTCTTGCTTTTAAAATACTCCAATTATGCATCAGGTGCATAAACAATAAATACACTTTGTCACAATGACATATGCACAAAAGACTGCAGAGCAATTATGTACCCATCAACTGACAATTGACCAAAAAACCTAAAACTATATCCATTGTTAAGAAAAAGTGAACAACTCCAATTTATAGACTTTCAGACTATTTATATTTATAAGACTGACAAGTCCTAATAATTTTTTTTGAACAAGAACTAGTAGTCAGTAAACATAAAGGATATTACTAAAGCTAGTTATAGAAAATTACGATAGAGTTTATTATGGATTCATGTAAAGATAAGCTCAGCATGCAAGTGAGAGTTTTGTCATAATGGGGAAACAGGAAAGTAAATCGTTGCACTATATTTATCAAAATTTTGCTTAGCCTCATGTAAATATTCACAGCATGCTACTATCTTCCTATAGTTAAACATCTAAAATGTTTAATTTAGACCATTGTACACTGAAATAAGGAGGAAGGCCCTTTGAGACAATTTTACCCTCTCCTAGGACTCTGGTAAATATAATTAGTCAATGTGCCCTCCTTAGGCTATCAATCCTTAATCGATCAGTTATCTGAATATCGTAGACCAATTCTGATTGGTTGGCTGTGTTTACTTAACAACAAAAACATATTAAAACCGGGCTTGACTGGAATTTGAAACCAAAACTTTTTGCATCAAAGCATGACTGAGACTCTGAGACTATCAGGCCATGAATCATTTAAAAATGTAATGTAAGTTCAGTGTGTGTGTACATGTTACTTACAGTACTGCTAGAAAATAATACTAGTGTTTAATATGTAGAACTCACTAAGTTAAGTAACATGGGTTTTTATGGAGCTATTTGCTTCAACCTTTAACTATTTTAACAAAGTATGTCAACTTTTGAAAAACTTGCCCTTATAAATATATATTTGGTAATCTTAATGGTACATCTCCTAAGATCCGTTACTATTTAAAATAAAGTAGAAAATAATTATCATACTAACCTTATCTTTGCCCCAAATGTTAATCTAGAGTTGACAATCTTCTAAATCCGCAGTTTCATTACAGTCATCTACAGTAGTATACATTGTCTTCAAATCCTTAAAAAAGCTTCAGTCAATCTCATACAGTTTACATCAGCTGGTACCATTCTCTCCCGCTTATAGGAAACTAACATAATTCATACCATATTTGTAACCAAACGCAATGATTAGATTTGAAAGTCAGTCTTCTACTACCAGTACTATGTCTCATACATGCACTGCCGCCTGCTGTGTCCTGATCGGTAGGAAACATGTGATCATGGTTTTTCACAGTAATTGTTAAAGAACTGATTAGAGATCCATTTAAATTTTGATTTAGCTACAACTTAAAGAATAAAGAAAGCATAATATTATAATGCTTTATTAGTTATCTTGAGATGATGTCTAATGTTCTAAAAAAAATCAAGGAGATTGACCCACTAGAAGCTGAGATATAGCCAGCCAAACAAAGGTCTACCTAATAGAGAATCAGAGGAAAACCCTTCGAAAATCCCAAAAACTGTGACGTATGACATCGACTTAATGTTTATGTGCCGGAGTTGCGCACCCTTACCACCGTTGCGCATAATGATTAGTTGGCTTAATTGACCAATTAAGCACACAAGTCGATTTCATATGTCATATATTGATGATTACAAAAACACGTATGTTTTTTGGTGGACCTGTGTTTGGCTGGCTATATCTCAGCTTCTGGTTGGTCAATCTCCTTGATTTTCTTTAGAACATCAGTCAACACCTCAAGATAAATAATAAAGCATAATAATATTATGATTTCTCTATTCTTTAACCTGCAGAATGGTTGACACATTGGCTTATTGATCTAAATAAAAACAGCATCTGGACAACTGACTAATATTGCACTGACTAAAATAAATACTCATCTCTAACATTACAGAACACAAATGGTTCTCGTTAACTATTACTAGTGATAACGGTCACAATTATTTAACCGTGTCCCCATGTGAGCAGATATAATAACTTTTAGATGTTTAACTTACTGTATTTTGTTTATAAATAGTCATGCTATTATGACCAAGTCAGCAGTCTGTGTAGTTTCAAATTGGTTTAAATCTGTTCCTTATTTTCAAATACTTGTTCTGATCTTTAGCACTTCTAAGAGCTTTGGTCTCAAGGTTTAGCGTTGCCAATGATTTTTTACTTACATTGCAAGCTATTTTTCTGTACTTAGTTTGAGCAATCAAACAGGACACCAAAAAAAGTTAAGAATTCATTTTTGTAAAAAATTATATTAGGCAAAACTACTTGGGTAGTTTTAAGGGCTCCATGGCCATCCACATTGAAAGTTGATAAAAGCACTTGACAATAACTACAATAAATTTTATTTTACTAGTCAATCAAAAATTTAGAACAGCTTCAAATGAAATCTAAAGGTGAAAATTAGTCAGAAAATCTAACAAAATCAACAAACTGAATAAATTTCTCTTTAACAAAGCTAAAATAAGAAAAAGATTGGATGACTTCTTTTGCGATGAATTAAAAAGCAGCAAACAGGTCAGGAGTTCTGTCATGTTATTAGGTAGAGTCAGATTCAGAGTCTTGTATAAGGTAATTTATATTTAATGTTGATAAGATATACTGCGAACTAAAAGCACAACTGTATGAGTGCGTATGTCTAAGCTTTTCAACTCTGACTGACACAAATCTGCCTTGTTCCAAAACTGGGGATTCGTTTTAGATTATTAAAAATGGTGAATGCTGATCCATATATACAGGTGAAACTGATATGACTGATACCAATGATTTGGAAGACGTTAGAGATTAAAATAAACATGACAGTCCTTATTTGGCTTTCATTAAAATATAATAGAAAGCCAACATAAAACAGTAAAGAAAATCAATAAACAAAATATTGTGAAATAATTACAATGTTTCCAAAACCAAAATAACTGTTAAATATTTAAAGAAATGGGACGATATTATGGCATGGTGTTTTTGTTGTAATAATATGGCATGATACTGGTAGAAGTTTTGGTGTAATGCTAATAATTTTGAAAATCTAAGAGTTTTTTAAGTTCAAAGTTTGCAATAAAAACAGTGATGTTAGACTGAAGCAGACTAGAGGCAACAATGTAGTTAGTTTTAGTCATACACATAATTTATTCAAATTTCTGGGTAACGTGTTATAAATGGGCGCAGAGAGAAATTTGACATACCAACAGTCTTTGAACTTGTAGTTGAACCACAAAACTCTTTATTTGAGTATTCAATAAGTGGTTCCACCATTCTACATGATAATCATATAGTTTATAGATTGGAACATATACAAAATAATAGCACTAGAAAACCACAGTGTCATAAAAAGCTGATAATCACTCGGTTAATACAACTGAGGGAGCAAGTTTCAATCATTTGGTTTTTTTTAAGAAAGTACTATTCATTAAACATTTAGAATAAAAATAAGTTATCATAAAACCTAGCCACTATTGCTTTCAGCAATAAACATGATTACCAGTGGATTCAAGTAGTAAGTTAACCTAAAACTGGAAATTTGAACAAATTAGCAGCCTTCAGTTTTTGAACTCAGCAATCTCAATTTGGTCATAATGCATTACACTACCTAAGAAGGTTTATGTTTGCCTATTCACACCTTAGTGAGAGCTACACATGGAGCACAGGCCTACACTCTCATGACTACAAGCACAAGCAATCTTTATTGTGTTAACTAGGTAATACAAAGTATTGTTACGGTGTAATTGTGAGCACGAATGAACTTTAGCCAGACGAGTTATTTTACAGGCTAGTTCAGACATAATGTGTGAGAGCTCAGTCTAACACTGCAATATATAGGGGAAGCGCAGGTCGGCACTAGGTCATTAATGAGATAACAGACTATAACTTTGGCGATAATTGAGTGCATTGACTAGTATAATTGCAGCGATGAGGCAAGCAAAACGGTAATGAGTCATAGATGAAGCTAGCACTATGGTGGTGAGTAATAGGACAGGTTAGCACCGTTATGATGAGTCATAGAAAAATGCCATACCTAAGATTTAACGATGGAAAAAAGGTTATAAAGATTGTAATTATTTGATTAACTAACTACCTAACAAAAATTAGCAGACCTGCATTTAGAAAAGCACTGAGATGCGTTATTATAGATCGTGATTAGATCTGCTTCAAAAAGCGACTGGTTTAAAACTATATTTGAGGTGAATTTATCGGAGAATCTGAAAAGTTGCTTGTGAAAAACTGTTCTTTGACATAATATACTGTTTTAGTTGTCAAGAGACATACACATTTGCTTGATTTTGTGCTAGACCTATATGTGTATTAATATAGGTACTAGACATGTGATATTTATTAGTTGAGTGGCACTAGTCAAGCGCAAACATCATGCTAGAAACAGGTATAACAAACATAGACTTACTTGGTCAGTGTTTGTAAAACAGTCAGATAATAATTTCTACTATAATAGTATTTATATAGTACACTTAAAAATCTGTTTGGCTCATGAATATTTACTTAAAAGGACTGTGTATGCAAAAATACAGATATATTATCAAAAAAGACACGAGGGATAACTTAGCGAACTGCAATGAAACTCTGAGAACAACAAAGCAGTCCAAAATGAAACTAATAGTGGTAATAAGTATTTGTTGCAATTATTTCACTTGCTCGATTTGTCAATAATTATCCTTCTCGCTGAATAATTATTCGTTAAGCCTATTCTGAAGGCGTGGTTCAGTGTTTACCCAAATGCAACTGGTGAGTAGTTTATCTTCTGTCCCAATTTGAACTGATGTCACTAAATGAATAGTCTGTTATCATATACCATAAATTCTAATTTCAGTAAAACAGAACATAATGTACCTCTTCGTGTTCTAACTATAAGACATTTATGCAGAACAATCCTGTAAGTTTTTAGTTCAAAATTATTGCTAGTTTACCTAAAAATGATTTTAACATGTTGGAGATGTATCTGTTGTTAATCGGCACAGTCAAATTATTATTATGGACGCAAGCAATGTGCGTGCACCTTTACTCTAGATTATTACATATTACTAATCAATTTGATGTACTAAGTGCATTTCCTGTTTGCTTTATAACGATATGATGAATTATGCTTGTTATAAAAAAGAGAAAGCTAATGTAAACTACTCAGAGCGTTAGGTGACTTCCACTACAACATCATAATGTTTCCATGAAGCACATGATTCCCAAATTTAAGCCAATCAGTTACCAGTATCATTGAAATGACATAAATCTGCAAGCTAAGTTAGTTTTGCATTTCACAAAAAAATTATCAAATCCATCATGGTTGTGACTCATTGAAACAACATTTGCAACATATGCTCATCAATGTACTGCTCCAGCTATTCAATTTTAAACATTTTCAGCACTTTCTTTGTTTTTCTCGATTGAGCTTCTTGCTTGCGTTGCTCACTGATTAATAACTTGTAACATAGAGTTCCCTACAATTTTTCATTGAAATGATCTAGTCTATGTGTATATGCGATTGTTTATAGAATGAGCTAGTTTGCACGGTCATGCAATTTGCACACGACTCCAATAAACATGATACATATGTTACGCCTAATAGAAACATATAACATGTGCTCGCCCAATAAAAAAAATTTATAATAAATATAATAAATGATACCGACACTTGGAAATATTTTTTTAAAAATAATTTAGTCAAATCAATTAGTAACTATCAGACTCTTTGTTATCATCTACTAGAAGAAAGCATTTAACTTTGCATAAAACAAGTTATACTAGCTCTTTAAAGTACCGTAAATTTTATTTGTTATAGTTATTTTATGTATATTAATCACATAAGTGGTAAAGGAAATTGCTGATTGGGTGATACAAAACTATATAGCGGCAAATACTGTTTTTGAAACTCCTGAAAAGTCAAGTTGACAAGCCAGCCTGTCAAGTTTCTGCTTCTAGCGAGTATTTTACTTAGTCTTAGCGCATTGACTAGTGGAAACTATAAGCTCACATTTAATGTAATCAATCAGAGTTGAAAGGGTTATGACCCTTGGGCTGAGCCAATGAACAACTGGAAGGCACTACTGGAGCAGTTTCATTTTGTACGTTCATTTTCTGTGTTCTGGTATTACTAGGAGGAAGTTAACCCAGCTAAACTACTGGTAATTGAATAATTTTTTAATCTAAATGTATATATTTATATTAAATAACAGTGTTATTAAAAATGACAGTGTTATTAATTAACTGGTTTTTATTGCAAATATTGTAAATACTTGTCAGTATTTTGTCTAGCTTAGCTATTCACTTTGTCTTTGTGCAATGAGCTGATGAAGCCACAACAGTATTCATGTTTATTAGGTCCTAACCTGATAAGCTAAGCTTAAGGTTCTAACCATAAGATTAAGTATTTAATTAGCTATTAAGTTTTATTTGACTATTATTATTGTATATATATTCTTCATAAAGCCCTAGAAAGTAGCTAACAATTGTAATAAGCTGCTACTATGAAAAAATAGTTAATAATAGTGCTGGGCACGAGTAGTAATACTCGTTGAACTCGCTGGTTTATCTTCTCTCGTGTATCGGGTAATAGAGATTTTGGGTATTCCGGTCTTTCGGGTTCGGGTTTTGACTTTTGAGTTTGAGTTTTGGTACACGGATCCGTCGGGTACTGTGAACATTATATAGGTTCACCGTTATTTATGCCAATCACTTAAGAGCATAAATAACGGTGAGAGTAATTGATTTCTATTATTATCTATGAGCAGGTTATTTTTTACTAAACTTGCATAGTTAGTTTAGTAAAACTTAGAATTGTTAATTACTAATCGTGAGGATCACAATATGTTAACATCTATCAAAGCATCAATAACTCTTTATTAATGGAATTGATAATAAAAATCTACAATTGTATCTAGCTTTCTTTTTCTTAATTTTTCGGGCTACACAAATTGCTACACTCAATCTTTGGTCAGTACTCGTTTTTGCTGTTACATTTTTAATTTTTCATAAAAGTTAAAACTATTTTAGGGTAAAAAAAAACAACCATGATTTTCCCAAAGTTGTCTTTCTTTATCAACAATTATTATGACAGATATACTAAAATACGATGAATTGCTACAGCGAAGCTGAATAATACAAAAACTGCATAAAGGTCTAATCATGTATATTCTAATTTTTGGTGACACTAGTATAGAGAATAACGACTATTTATTTAGTTAGTTGAACCTGGAAATTAATCTTCAATTATACTTACCACTATCTAGGACAAGTTTCAAAAAAGTGTGCAACGTAAGTCTGTTAAGAGTCAAATTAGCAATAATAGTTTATTATTGTAATTGTGTAATACATTTATTTATACTTGATCTCACTTGGTCTTTCTATTCGCCTTTCAGAGACACAATGATGCAATAAAACTTTGATGAGTACCTATTTCTCTGTTACAATTTTAACAATAAAATAATTACAAATTGAGTTGTAATCATTAAAAATTAATTTCAACTTCAGCTAACATTAGGTAATTTTTTAAATTGCGTCATACCCACAGGTTTACCTGTAGCAGCATTTTTATTCTCAACTTATAAAGCGTATCATTACGATAACTGGGAATTTTAAAAAGCATTTCATAGACCACTTGAAAGTATTTTTATTTAAGGTTGAGAGTGCAAATGATATAAGAAATGTAAGATTAAATAGAGACATACCAATCTCTAGGAAGTTTTAGTTAAATGAGATGACAGTTAGTTACAGTAGAATAACACAATATTTAGCCAAAGAATGTTAAGCAATTGAGACAAATTTCTCGAAAACTTAAAATGCAGTTTTTGGTCTCTCAAAAGCCTAAAAGCACGTAGACTGTAGCTATCTTCTTTCTTTTGGAAATTCTGGCTGTACAACTGTGAATGCCTATTTCCTGATAGATATACCAGCCTGAGTGAAGATGGAATCCCTTACATTAGTTCATTCTCCTCATTGAAGGTTTGGCGAAGCTGCCGCAAGTAAACATAGCTGGTATTTTTCTCTTCTAACCGTCTTTGCCTTTTCTTCATGAATACCGTGTCTCTAAATCATACCATACAATCACGTTATTAACCGGAATATCGTATCTCTAAATCATACCACCAATCACGTTACTAACCAGAATACCATGTCTCTAAATCACACCATCAATCACATTACTAACCAGAATACCGTGTCTCTAAATCACACCATCAATCACATTACTAACCAGTATACCGTATCTCTAAATCATACCACCAATCACATTACTAACCAGAATACCGTATCTCTAAATCATACCACCAATCACGTTACTAACCAGAATACCGTATCTCTAAACCACACCACCAATCACGTTAATTACTAACCAGAATACCCTGTCTCTAAACCACATCACCAATCACGTTACTAACCAGAATACCGTGTCTCTAAATCATACCATCAATCACGTTACTAACCGGAATTCTCCCAATAAAGTTTCCTAATTATAAAATTTAATCTGTTTAGAAAATGGAAATACTATTCATGTTTTGCTAGATAATGTTCGACAGTAACCCAGACTGGCCATTCTCATGAGCAAGTAGTAACATCAACTTGCAAAGTATTTTTCTACTTACCACTTTTAACCATTCTGCGCACACAAACATTTTGTTGACAAATGTAAAAAGAATGGCGAGAAGTAAAAATGACAAAATAATGAAAAATATATGGCACTTTAATTCGTTTAAAGCGTAAGTTAATGGTCTATATTATATATGTCTTTAACTCCCTTTCTGTTTAAACCTAGTTATTGCGAAGCCTACACTTCAGTCCATGCATCTTTAGAGTGAAGTAAATTTGTTAAATTGTTATTGATGATTGTTTATTGAATGCTGATTGATTGGTGATTGAATAACTTATCTTTTAATCATAATTTACACACTTCATCGTACCCTCGAGATACGATGTTGATCTATTTCAAGGTTGAGATCGTTTGGTGAAAAATAGTCTGTAGGGGTATAGAAACCATTGTAATTATACAATGCAAAATAAAAATGGTAAAAATCGTCTAAAATTTAAAAAAAAGCCTGTAGATATTAAAAATTAGTAACAAAATAGTATGTTAACTTGAGTAACTATAGTTACCTACAGTAGTTGCATTGTATTAAGTGCACCTAGTGATTATGATCTGCAATATTGTAAAATGCAACAACATAATGTGTGTGCCAGGTGCAGTACGTACGGTAAAAAAGATCTTACCTTTGAGACGTACGTATAACTTAAACTTTCAGCTCACTTCAAAAAGTTTAGATTACTACACCCACACTTGATCACTTATTGAGGCTGATGCTTGCTGGTGACCTGTATATGCTGGTGCAGTGCAGGCATATTCTAGCTAATTAAAGCTTATAATTAAAATCCAAAGAAGGTTGTAGTTTGTCTTGTATGAAATGTGCACAAGAATCAATGAAACCATACATAGAAAAGTTTGTACGTATTTATACCTTAGAAGGCAGGGCTTTAGCGAGTTCTAGAAAGTAATGTGGATGTGTCAACTATCTTGAATAGCTAGTTATATATGAGTTACATACATACACTGACTTGTATTGACATAGTAGAAAACAGGCCTGCCTGCAAAGACATGATTAAACAAGAAAATAAAACGTAAAATCAAAATGAAGTAAATAAAACATGAAATAAAATAAAACACAAAGTGAATAAAACATGAGAAAAACGCCACACAAAGAAGATAAATTAATGATATACCTTATACATACATTGTACAGTATCGTTTTTATGTACCAGTTCACACCAGTAAATAAAACACTTGAAATTCCTCTGCCGATGCAGGTTTTTTCTGTCTCCTCTACTTCCTTGCCACTACTAAATAGTTGCTTCACTTGAATAATGATCTTACGCATGGCATCCAACTCCTTCAAGTCATCAGTCCTAAGCTCCTCCTTGTGTTTGCTTCAACAAATTTTCGTTTTTAATAACAGTAATCGCAATTGGTCATTGATTGTGACCATATTCTTGGCAATGTTAGCAATATGAGCGCCTTCTTATTTATTTATGACCTACAACTTTGTTGTCATAGAAATCATTTTTCCTTCGTCTTGTAACGTTTGTATCAGTCTCAGATTCTATAGCTAACAAATTAAATATATAGATACTTGCAGTTATAACATATGCTAGATAAAAATTTATTTAAAAAAATCGAGTATAACGCTAACAATGGATATTTGCTCTTTCTTTTCACAAAACGTCCCACGCGGAATGCCGACCTAAGAGAAATGGGTAATTGTGTGTCTGTTAAACATTGTGCAAAATTATTGCTTTTGGCGAAGCGCATTTCAGCGTCTCTGTTATTTTCACGTACGAAATAGGCGCACTCACTGCCAAATTTGAACTCAAACCAAACTTTTCTTGAATTCGTATGGTGAAATAAAGTTTGTATATTGAGGTGAAAATCTCAGGCAAAAAATTGTATATCATATATATATTCTTCAGCTGCATTTGTCTCAGTAGCGAAGTTTCACCTTAAAGTTTGACTTGCAACAAAATTCACATTTCAGTTTGTAGTATCAAAAAGTTTACCAAGTTTCACTCTGCTGTGTGGTAGGTTCAAAATGTGTAGAAATGTGTATACAAGCTTTCTAAAGCTAAAAAACGAAAAAGTTAAACACAGCTATCACGAAAACACCGTATCTCGAAATCTCTTTATTTCATTGGCGTACTCAAAACGCCGTGGTTATTGTTTTGACACGTGTTGTTATGCTGTGAAATGAAAGGCCAATAAAAAGCTCATTATAAAACGTCTTGTAGCGCTAGTTTATGACAAACTTCGGGTCCTACCAGAAAAGCCTTATGAAATATAGATGCTCGCTACTTCACAGTTTTGTTTTAGCTTGGTCTAATCATCTATTCGTAATCTGATCGCGTGACTCATACTTCCTGCCAAATGGTGTGAACAAACTATGCAGCATTTTTGACTATCACAGGTGAGCAATCGGCTCCTAATGTTTATCAGAAGATGATATGCACTCTTCCAGGTAAGGTAAAAAATTTAAACAGTTTTTTAGCTAGTTTTTGAGATTTCAAGGCTCAAAGTGACAGCATCACAACGATGATAAAGTAGACGCGTAAGAACAATATACATGGTTATATTGAATGTGTGAAGTATATTTATGAAAATATTTGACCACGTCCTCGAAATAAATAGATTCCAACCTACGGCGTTTTTGTGATGGCTACGATTAACTGTTCAATTTTTAGCTTTTAAGAGCTTGTAATCACATTTCCACATATTTTGCACCTACAACACAGCAGAGTGAGACATGATAAACCTTTTGATACCAAATAACTGTAATGTGAATTTTGTTGTAAGTCAACCTTTAAAAGTGGCTGTGTAAAAGATTATATTTATTTCTGTCAGCCGATGACTTGCATTTTGAAATACTGTGACGCGTCTGGAAGGTACTTATTTTATTCTCTCAGTCATACTCAAATTTAAAATCTTTAAAAGTGGTGCTACTGTTCTGTCATTTATATTGCATGTTACGAAAATAGGAATGACTAATATGTATTTGCTAGAGCTATACCCACATTGAATTGTGAACAAATTGTGCAGAATAATTTAATGAGCGTCGTTTTTCACACTTGTAATAAAAGCTCTGATTGGCAACCAAATTGTGTTTACATGCTCCAAACAGCATTTGATTGGAGTGTGTAGCCTCCCAACTAACAACGACATTCCTGGGATGTTCCGTAACGTTACGCTGAAATAACGTTCCAAAAAAAAACATTGTCATAACGTTCTACAAACGTTATTTGATGATCATTGTAGAATTATGTTCCAACAATGTCGCAGGAAGGTTGCATAGAATGTTGTGCAATAATATTATCATAACGTTCAGCAGAATGTTACAGGAATATACTTTGGAAACGTTATCATAACGTCGTTAGCAAACATTATTAATGAATGTCCCAGGAATGTCCCAGCAACGTTACTCTGGAATGTTCGAGTGAAAACATTCATATAACATTGGCTTGAAATGTAACTGGAATATTATGGGGTGACATCATATTTACATTCAAATAATTGTCCCAACAATGTTTCAGGAATGTTACTTTTGAATGTTCGAGAGTTGATGTTCATATAACATTGGCTTGTAATGTAGTTAGAACATTATGGTGTTACATCAATTTTACTTTCAAATGAATGTCCTAGCAATGTTACAGAAATGTTACTTTTGAATGTTCGAGTGAAAACATTCATATAACATTGGCTAGCAATGTAGCTAGAATATTATGGTGTGACATCATATTTAACTTCAAATGAATTTTCTAGCAATTTTTCAGGAATGTTACTTTTGAATGTTTGAGTGCAAACATTAATATAACATTGGTTAGCAATGTAGTTGGAATATTATGGTGTTACCTCAATTTTACTTTCAAATGAATGTCCTAGCAGTGTTACAAAAATGTTAATTTGGAATTTTCGAGGGTTAACATTCATATAACATTAGCTTGCAATGTAACTAGAATATTATGGTGTAACATCATATTTAACTTTAAATGAATTTCATAGGAATGTCCCAGGATATATTTGATATTTTATTCATGAATAGAAGTTAGTTTATTCATGAATATAATATAATTGTAAAAGCAGCATATCTGCTCTATACTGCATTTGCAATTGCTAATACAATGGGCAACTCCTGTCATTCACCAGGATATCCAACTAACAACGACATTCCTGGGATGTTCTGTAACGTTACGCTGAAATAACGTTCCAAAAAACATTGTCATAACGTTCTACAAACGTTATTTGATGATCATTGTGGAATTATGTTCCAAAAAATGTCGCAGGAACGTTGCATAGAATGTTGTGCAATAATATTATTATAACGTTCAGCAGAATGTTACAGGAATATACTTTGGAAACGTTATCATAACATCGTTAGCAAACATTATTAATGAATGTCCCAGGAATGTCCCAGCAACGTTACTCTGGAATGTTCGAGTGAAAACATTCATATAACATTGGCTTGAAATGTAACTGAAATATTATGGGGTGACATCATATTTACATTCAAATAATTGTCCCAACAATGTTTCAGGAATGTTACTTTTGAATGTTCGAGAGTTGATGTTCATATAACATTGGCTTGTAATGTAGTTAGAACATTATGGTGTAACATCAATTTTACTTTCAAATGAATGTCCTAGCAATGTTACAGACATGTTACTTTTGAATGTTTGAGGGTTAAAATTCATATAACATTGGCTTGCAATGTAACTAGAATATTATGGCGCGACATCATATTTAACTTCAAATGAATTTTCTAGCAATTTTTCAAGAATGTTACTTTTGAATGTTTGAGTGTTAACATTCACATAACATTGGCTTGCAATGTAACTAGAATATTATGGTGTGACATCATAATTAACTTCAAACGAATGTCTTAGAAATGTCCCAGAAACATTACTCTGGAATGTTCAAGTGAAAACATTCACATGACGTTGGCTGGCAATTTAGCTAGAATATTATGGTGTGACATCATATTTACCTTCAAATGAATGTCTTAGGAATGTCCCAGGAACGTTACTCTGGAATGTTCAAGTGAAAACATTCATATAACATTGGCTTGAAATGTAGCTGGAATATTATGGGGTGACATCATATTTACATTCAAATAATTGTCCCAACAATGTTTCAAGAATGTTACTCTTGAATGTTCGAGAGTTAATGTTCATATAACATTGGCTTGTAATGTAGTTAGAATATTATTGTGTTACATCATATTTAACTTCAAATGAATGTCTTAGGAATGTCCCAGGAACGTTACTTTGGAATGTTCAATTGAAAACATTCACATAACGTTGGCTGGCATTGTAACTAGAATATTATGGTGTGACGGCATATTTAACTTCAAATGAATGTCTTAGGAACGTCCCAAGAACGTTACTTTGGAATGTTCGAGTGAAAACATTCATATAACATTGGCTAGCAATGTAGCTAGAATATTATGGTGTGACATCATCATTAACTTCAAATGAATGTCCCAGAAATGTCACAGGAACGTTACTCTGGAATGTTCGAGTGTTAACATTCATATAACATTGGCTTGCTATGTAGTTGGAATATTATGGTGTGACATCATATTTACATTCAAATGAATGTCCCAGGAATATTCCCAAAATATTACCTTTGAATGTTCCAGCGTAAACATTTATATAACATTGCCTTGCAATGTAGTTAGAACATTATGGTGTTATATTGTTTTTACTTTCAAATAAATGTCCCAGCAATGTTACAAAAACATTACTTTGGGATGTTGGAGTGTAAACATGCGTATAACATTGGCTTGCTATGTTGCTATAACATTATGGTGTAACATATGTACATAGTTGTATAACTGGTTCTATTAGAGCTTTTGTTGGTAGTTTAATAAATAGGCGAACAACAAACCATTAAAAAAAAGATTAATTTTAGTTTTACCCATTTTGCCATCCTCCTATGCAAATATTGTTTTGACTAAAACCAATTGATAGCAATCATTTGTCTTTTTCATCATAACAGCTGTCTGCAATCATTTTACTTTTCTCATTTTTGTATGGGAATTATTAATAGCTCTATCGATATTCATTATTTTGAGAAATCGAGCACAATGGTACAGAGAGTTTTAGAATATTAGTCAAATGTGCTTAATTATGAGTTGCAATCAGGAACATTATGGTCAGGCAAGTGTATCCTGACCATGATGGTTTCCACCGCTAGTGGTCGCTTCTAGATCCCAAATTTTCAACTGGGAGATATGCAATAATATTTAGAAAGAAACCTATTTAAACAAATTGTGAGCTTGCATCTAAAAGCAACAATGCTGTTGACATATTTGCTCGGAGCACGCCACACAATATTTATATTTTGCATACAAAATTACATAGAAGTTACCTTCTCATTTTGCAGCAAGATACAGTAACTTCAAGTGATGTTTTAATAATTTGGGAGTTGTACCACTACGCTTTAACAGAAGGACAACTTTTAGTTTCACATTAACTCGTTTTTATTAAATTGCTATAATAGTTGATGCTTGCAGTTTTTTGAAACTAACATAGTTAAACTGCAGTAGTCAATAAAATGGAAAGTAAGATTATTGACTTGCCAAAATTCACGAAAAGAAAGACACTGTATTCACTTTGCATACAGTTTATAGATGCTATTAACTGAAGATCCTAAATACTAGGTATGTAAAATAATACTACAAAGTTTATAGCAAGAATGGCAGACTATCGCTGTATGCGTTTTGACCATAAACTCATTAGTAATGTAGTTAAAACCTCATTAGTAACCTGTTAAAAATTTGAGATAAATGCAAATATAGTTGAAAAGAGCAAATTTCAAAAATAATACCAACTGGTACTGGTACTAACTTCAGAGAGCGCTGAAAAAGTAAAACATTGGCTAATTTGATAACAGGCCAACGCAAAGAAGTTTGAATGCAAACAAAGAGTTTCTAAAGAGGAAAGTGTAGCAGTAATATAAATGTAACGAGGTTATAAAGCTGCAGCACTTACTAGTTCACAGTAGTTGCATCTGTTTAGACTGTTCTACATTTACATTTGGTAAATAGGCATAAAGCATTCAGCTACAATTGTAGTTCTTAGAAGTAATGATGATGCAAAAAACAGTCTTTATATAAATTGACAAACGACATTTTATTAACAAGTACTTTGAATCTATGTGTGTAACATCAACTGATATGTTTTAGGGGAATTAATAATACTACGGCAAGGTTTTAAAAATTGTAGCATTAAGTACTGAAATTCCAAAAACGATAATTCAATTGGCTTGCCAGATATTTGTTTTTTATCATTAAAAGCTTTTACAAATTACATCGACGAAATACAAGTAAGTTTAATATGTGTATTAGTACATTTTAAACAAATTTTTCATATTTACATTTTGTTTTGTAAGTTAAATGTTTTCAACCAATTAATCAAAAATGTATTTTGTTGAAATTATTTCAAAAGACTTGAGTCTGCTGTTGTGAGCCTGTGCAATATTTTTAAACATTTTTGGTTTGAGTTTTGATTTATTATACCAAAACAACATTGTTTGAATACTTTCAAATTAATATTCAATACTCGATTTATTCATACATTTTATTTGCATAACATAGTACCGAAAGTATATACCTTTCATTCCGCTAAATAATTTAGTTCTTTCATAATGTTAGAATAATAATAAATGATGATTTTACCAAATATGGCAGTTTTCATCAATTTAGTAGTTATACTAAAGACCTGGTAAGGAGTTGTTATACTGTGGTGTATTTTATCAGGATGTTTCATAGCTTCTGTTGTTGTCAGGTTTCAACTCTTTTGCAGAATCACATGGTACTAAGCATAAGTTTTAGGGTGCAGTAAGAGAAGTTACCGGAGGTTGTATCAGGTAATTGCTAGTAATTCTAGAGAAATGCTATGAGGCATGATTAACACCTCATAGATGCAACCTTCCAAGGAGGGAAGACTCTAACTGGAAAAAACTGGGTAATCTGTTATTGAAATAGATTGCAGCTGAGTACATGCTTGAACTGAATCAGTGTTTTTGCATTACATAGAAAACTACATGTGCATGTAGAGAGCTCCAAGTCAAGTCATGTTTATGAAAATCTTTAACAAGTTCACATTAAATTAGTTTAAAAAAATTCATTTTTATCATGTTGCAGTTCAGATCCCAATAGGACCCTGAAGGATAAGCTAGATTAATTTGGCTTTAGAATTGTTAAAATACATCATATATAGATTTGATACTAAGAAAAATGGCTATAGTACAATGCAACCACAAATGGTTTTTTCTATTGTCTGTTTGGGTAATAGGGTTTGTGCATTTAAGGTATATCATAATCCATTTACCATAAAGATAATGTTCAAGTAAAATGTTTAGACTAGCAGTTAGTATCGCTACGGCTCAGTAGTCCACATCAGACAGCTCTTAGCTTTAGGAATCAGGGTTGTATATTAGAAGACACAACATCATTGTTCAGGCTTGTCGACACATTTGGTTTTTGCTTGCCTACTTGCTATCATTTTCCATGTGATTTTATTTGCGTGTTTTATGCAAAATTTTGTGTCAACACTATATACATAACCATAATCTGCAAATGGAGCGTTTATTTTCTGTTTTGTTTTTGCATATCTGGCTAGTTGATGTTCTAAACCAGTCAATCACAGATGTCACTAAAATAATAGACATGGGCTTACATGTGATTCTTGATAGACTACAAAAGTAAGCTGAGCCTAATGAATAAACAACAGTCTATATATATATATATATATATATATATATATATATATATATATATATATATATATATATATATAGTCAAATTAGATTGAATAGGAGGCCACTTTGGAAAATATATCCACGATATAGGGCTTTCAGATAATAGGAGGCTTCTGATAGGAGGCTTCGCTAGAAACATGCTTAAACAACTCTACTCGTCATGTTGATCACATACGTATCTATTTTGTATTTTGCATAAATTTTGCCGGAGAGTTCAACATTTTGGAAAATTTTGCAGGTTAGGAGGCTCTGTAGTTTGAAATGGAGGACCTCCCATTAGCGTAAAATTTGAAAATTTTTATACAAAATCTTGAGTTGTCTTCTCTTTTGCAAGAGAAGTTATCTTCTCATTAATTTCAGGGCCTCCTATTATGTTTTTATATCTTGAATTAGATAGTTCTAGTTCCAAGCTCTAATTCTTTTCTTTTTATATAAATTTAGCTAATTATGATATTTAGTTTGGTTCTTTTTAGTTGTAATGAACCTTTATTGCATCATTTAATTTTCTATCAATTGGTTAAAAAGGCAAACTAATTTGGGTTTCAGGGATTTTGCCAACAGATCTTAAGAAAACCGATTTGCAGGCACATCTGTGTGTGCTTTGATCTAAAGTTTATCATACGTATTATTCATAAAATTGAAAACTTATGCTTTCCCTTAATAGCTTGTTAGTGGGCATGCATGGCAAAAACAAGCATTTTGTCCATTTTAAAAAAGTTGTAATAAGTTCCAATAAAAACTATGATGGTATTGACATCAAGCAATTAGTATTGAAACCATCCTGATTGTCAAATAGAAAACTTTTAAAATGTATATTAATTAAAACAGTGCATATATTCATGCTGCCAAATATGCCTGGTAGAGTCAGAGACACCCAATTTTTAAAACATAAATGTCAATCATGGGATATTTGCATACCTGTGGCCACATTTATTACTTATACAATTTGATTAAGTCAATTCATTGCTACTGAGGCAAAACTGGGAAATATAGCATATGTGGGGCCCTTTGGATTATCAAAGGTTTCAGATAGGAGCTTTCGATAAAACCATGCAGTAACATTGAACACACTGTGCAGATTGCATGCATGTATATCTAACTCACATTTATCAACATTGGTCAGCATATTTCTTTAAAAAAAGCCCAAACTTACTCATAAGGAAAAAAATTGACTCTTTAAGCAACCCCGTCAAGGAGTTGAGTTTACAGAAAAGGAAAGCTCAATATAAGTACGTCAAACAAATTGCTTAAGTGAGTGCAACGGTGACAAATAAAATATTCTTAAAACACAATGAGTTTGTATAAATTTAAAAGTCTTTAGTGCAAATGGAGCAACCTATCAAAAGCAGGCCAAACAGCTGTTACATTACCAAAAGATTAAAAATCAAAGTATTCACAAGAATGCCATAAAACATCAACAAAAGTGGACTATTTTATCTCTGTCAAATAAAGCTGTAAAGCTTCAAAACACTGAGCTCCATAATTGTCTTGCAAATTGTGTGACCATTTCCTGGCACCTCGAGTATAATGTGTGGAGTGGTGGTAGCTGTAACTAATGGCTCTGCACAATGTTTAAAATATGATTTTAGCTAGAGATCTTTGAAGCAATTCGCAAGAGAACTTTGCTGACTGTAGACACGCCCAGCTACAGAAATAACTTTAAGGTTGGATGTCATTTCAGTCACCGGATGCCTTTTTGGAAATTGAACATCAACTTGTTGTTTGAAGGTTAGGCAATCTAGACCACTTTGCCTCCACTGGTAAATATGCTGCTCTACCTGCAAAGAAACCAGTTATTAACCTGTTAGTATAGTTAAAAATTAGGAGATTGTTGAACACTACTCATTTTACAGACTTTCCCAAGATATCAAACCAGCTTTAAAACAATACTGACTAAAAAGTGTGCTCCATCATGTTGTTTTAGAACGCTTAGGAGATTGGCCAGAAACTTGAAGAGTAGGCTTTTGCAGCAAGCTATATCGGTGGCTGTACTTAATTTAGGTCGCACAGAAGATGCTTTCCTACTAAAACTCTGCATAATTATGTTTCCCCTAAAGAGATTGCAGTTCTCACTATGTTGATGTTTTGCCTAAAAAAATTAACCTAGTAAGCCTTAAAAAATTCTTGTTTCGATGTTGTTAACACAAGTTAACTCAAAAAAAGTAAAAAACAACAAACATTATCATTAATGCTTTCTTTTAAGCTAAAGCTTTTTTGTCAAACTATTAGGTAAGAATGGTATCTTTTAAATATAAAATGTAATGAATAGTTGGGTTAAGAAAAGCTTTGCTTTACAAACTAATAATTACAGCGTTACCTTTCCTCTTATTTCTAAGCAAAATGCACCAAAATCTACAAAATTTTACACATTCAGCCTGTACTGTGATGAGAACCGTGTCTGTCCATATAAAGCAACCGTTGGATAATGGAAAAATATTGCATCATACAGGATTTGAACTTGCAACATTTACCTTGCTAGACTGACACTACAACAACTATGCTAATTGACCTTGTAATAATTTGCAATATTTGAATGCATAATTATTGCAACTGATAATCTTTTACAGCACTCTACACTGCCATGGTGTTTTTTAGTACAAGCCAAGTTGATTCAAAATCTTGAGCTGAGTAAAATTCCTAACTGTCTACACGGTCAATTTTTTCCATGCACAAATTGACTATAAATTGTATAAAAGTCCCTTTTCATTCAGTTGGCCTTTAACAATGTAAGGTTGGTGTGTATGAATATGCCTTTCACTGCAATGCATACATGTACAAATTAAGCATAGGGTTACTGCCAGGTTACTCTGCAAAGCAGAGTTGTCCTCTCATGCACTCCAAACAAATCCTAAATATTTAGGATTATACATTAATCATTAATTATATAGACATTATTGAAATTCTTTAAATAGTTTAAAAGTTTCCATTAAAACATATTTTTAGCTTTTGATTACACTATTTAGTCTCTGCTTATATAATAAAGCTACTCTTTGCCATTAGCATGTCTGTGCAAATGCGCTCGTTTATAACAGTTCATCTTCGTAGACTATTTGAGATGACCAAAATAAATTCTAGCTCAGCTAAAAATTTAATTCTGATGCTGATATCAACTGATTTGGCAATTAAAAAAACATTCAGTTTTTAAGGTTGTAAACATGAATTTGGAGATCAAAAAGAAGGTGAGGTGAATAAAAGCCACAAGAGACAGACTGCTACTTGTTGCGGCTAGCTAACAACGTAAAATCAGTGTCTGTATGACATCATTTATCCATCGTCGGGAAGAGCTTGGGAGCAAAATAGATTTTGATGAGACTAGATATCATGACATTCAGCTTGGTATACAGACGGTCCCCAACCTACGAACGAGTTACGTTCCGAACATTTGTTTGTACAGTGAATTTGTTCGTAAGTTGCTTCAGTGCTATATTTTGTATTATAATTTATGCTTAACATGTATTTATTTATTATTGATGCCTACATGTATATAAGTATATTGAAGGTTTATATAAGTATGTTTAAGGCTTGTATAAGTAACCTGTAAATTGGTTTGTACTGAAAAAAACTTTTTAATAAAATGGAGAGAATACTGTGGT
Source organism: Watersipora subatra (assembly GCF_963576615.1). Lineage (NCBI taxonomy): Eukaryota > Metazoa > Bryozoa > Gymnolaemata > Cheilostomatida > Watersiporidae > Watersipora > Watersipora subatra. The sequence continues at coordinate 10,419,867 of NC_088712.1, forward strand.
GGACGCCGGGCCATGACTTTCTTATTGATTGTATGTGTTGTCTTTTTTATTATATCATTGTTTTAATCGTTATGCTAGAACTTATCGTTGTTGTCCTTTTTTATGTGTTGTCCTTTTATTATATTGTTGTTTCACTCGTTATTCTATTGTTATATCTGATATCCCATCATAACACTATCATTTATCGTCACTTTTATTGTTGTCATACCAACTCGCTAGCGGTCCTATTTATTCACCTTGTTAGCCGGTGTTCTCACCGTTTGCCGTTAGGACGGAACGGTTGATATTACTGAATATAACGGAGCGCACTCATTTATTTGAGCAGAGCAGATAGATGTACGCTCCTCGAATAGTGAAATTTCCTTCGCTAATAAAAAGCTGAATGAAACTACACACACTCTTCTTTTTATTTATTAGTCTAGATCGTGCCACGTAAAGGTTGGCAAACTCCTTTACAATACATACAAGAAAAATAAAAAAGTTATTTGCGCATTGGAGATACGTTCACACACTTATGCACTGCAATGAACTGGGCAGAGGAAGGTGGATGCTGGGTGGTGCTTCTACGTAGCGCCTCTTTCTGCCGCTATTACGTCGGTAATACCGTCGGTATTATCGATGAATATACGCGCAGACCTGTTCGTATGTACCGTCGTTCGTAACTCGAATGTTCGTAAGTAGGAGTCTGTCAGTATTAACACTCCAAAGCTTTCACTGATAGATCCCCTTCAAATATTTCTGATTTCTTGCGAGGCGAATCATTTTACATATTTTTGACAAAAATGACAATCTCTAATGACAAACTAGTTTAACAATGTATTGGTATCTATAATAGTGAACCCTATGCTTCTTATCATTGCTCAAGTTTGGCAAGAATGTAAGCGATATTTTTAAGGACAACTATGAAAATTTTGTTAATAAATTTGGGAATTTTCACCAACTTGACACTTTACCCTATATGGCATTACTTATGTTGGTCAAACAAAAGCTTTACATAAATTCTTTACATGGAGAGGAATTTGCGTTATAATAGGTATACATGTACATTATAGAAAAATTTGCTGTACAGCTATTCCAACCAGATAAAAATCTGACCTATGCCCATACTACAAAAAATTCATAATTTGAGTTAAAATACTTGGATTTAAGTTAGAATATGACCTAAAAGTCAATGAAAGGAACATTAATTTACTTTTCACATAGGAAACAAATACATTATGCTAATGAAACAATGCAAGTGTTTTGGCCTTAAAGTTTGGCTTATTTATGTATATACTTAAAAACATTACTTTTTATTTTGTGGGTTTTCACTGTCCACAAAAGACCCTGGTCCCCGTTAATCCTGAAAATTGAATGATGACTGCAGAAAACAGCTATGACAGGCCGAACTGGATTTGGAACAAAAGGTACATTTCTCACAAACAGAGATTGTAAATGGTACAAAAATGCAAGTTAAGCAATATGAGTGTCATTCAGAGTTAAAAAAAAAGCTAAAGCTTGTTGCAGACTATTAGATAAATCGTCCAAATACATATTATTGAAATTTTTGGACTAGCACAAAAATTTTCATTTCAATATTTGCAAAATACATCTAAAAAAAATATTGTTTTTCACCAAAGTTCATTCTATGTCACTCAATATTTTGGTGTTTTGACACCATAATTTACCTTCACTAAGTTCCTTTGTCCGCTCTCCTCTGACCAGAACCTCCCCAAATATGTAAGCTTTTGTAACCTTGAATCGCCAATTCTTTAGATAACTTGTCTAGCACCAGAGTGGGTGCGGAACATGTTATAGCAACACCCTGCAATTAGTAATAACAAAATAAAAATATCACATTTTTTGAATAGATGATTTTCCGATTTAAATTAAACTCTGTTCATAGCTAATCAATTGCAAGCTCATTGATTGCTGCAAAAAAAGGAAAAAACTGAGCAAGCAGAAGTGCATCTGATATTTTAGCTTATGACTCTCAATCCCAGCTCTGATATTTGTCATCATTGTGATTTGTAGGCAGTAGAAGAACGCGAGTTAAGCAATGTAAAAACTTATTCATATCCTATTAAAAAAATGGACTTCAAATGTTGAAGTGGTATTTCAAAAGCAATTACTCATTCGTAAAATTGATAGTCAGTAGTCTGACCCTGATCTGGACTTGGCTTTTAGATATTATTGCAAGGTAAAGTTTAGAGCTGGTCACCATAGGTTTTAACTGTGAGTTTCAGTTCCTATCCCAGACACTATGCTTACATATAGTCTGTACAAGTGCTATCGTCAATGGTCAGGCAACCAGAATGCAAGAACATGACAAATATAAACATGCAAGGGTCAATAGGAGCTGTATACACAATTAAAATAAAGCAGTTATTTCACAGGGCACAGTCCAATTTGTAAAACGGAATAACTAGTAAATGACATTCAACTAAATTGTTGTTGATGACAGCTCTGCACAAGCTTCAGCTAAACATTCACAGATAAAAATTACATAAAGAAATACACAAACTAAAAAGCAATAATACTTAGTCAATACTAAGAATGATTATGAAGTTTAAGAATATTAATCAAAATTACGTACAGTGGCACTCGCATACCGTTGTTGCTTGAAAGGTATGTTTCCAAAAGAAAGTCTTGTCATTTTTCGAAAAGATCACTAATGCTTAAAGGTTGACTTGCAACAAAATTCACACTACAGTTATTTGGTATCAAAAGATTCACTATGTCTTACTCTGTTGTGTTGCATGTGCAATATATGTAGAAATGTGATAACATGCTCTTAAAAGCTGAAAATCGAACAGTTAATCGCCGCCATCACAAAATTGCCGAAGATTACAATCCAGTTCCAAAAATTGGTCAAATGGAACATAGCTCAACAAGATGGCTTCTGTTTACACTTTCATGCAACCTCATTCATTTAAATTATGTCACAAATACACTTCACGCATTCAATAAAACGATGTCTATTGTCCTCAAGCATCTGTTTCCTCATCACTGTATTGATGTCACTTTGAGCACTGATATCTCAAAACCTACCGTAAAAATTTGTTTAATTTTTAACCTTAGCTCGAAGGAATGCATATCATCACCTGATAAGCATGAAAAGCCTGTTGGTCACTTGTGATAGTCAAAAAATGCTGCGGAAATTATGCTCGCTGTTTGGCAGGAAGCATGGGTCACATGATCAGATTGCGACTAGACGATTAGATCAACCCAAAACAAAATTGTAAACTAGCAAGCATCTATATTTAGTAAGAGCTCTTTGGTGAAACCCAAAGTTTATGTCATAAACTAGTGCTACAAGAAGTTTTATATTGAGCCTTTTACGGAACTTACAATTCATGTGAGAAGATCACGGGTCAAAACAATAACCAAATCATTTTACTATGTCAGAGAAATAAATTGATTCCAATCTACGGCGGTTTTGGGATCGCGGAGATTAACTGTTTCTTTTTTAGCTTTTAAGAGCTTGTAATCACAGTTCTCCATATTTTGCACCTACAACACAGCAGAGTAAGCCATGGTGAATCTTTTGATACCAAATAACCGTAATGAAATTTTGTTGCAAGTCAACCTTCAACAAGCAAAATGATAACAAGCTCCAGTACCATGCATTGACAACTTGGGCAGCTAAGTTGTACATGCAAATCAGAAGAGTATTTTACGGTATTTTGGAAAAGCCAATAATTAACCAATATTTGAGTTTTCATCAAATTAAAGTACATTTAATGGGCCATTTTAGCAGCGCAAAGAAAGCACATTTCTGATGACCATTTGCACCAATTTAGGGCAGGTAGTAGGAGTGAAACAAATTGGTTCGACTTATTTTAGTCAAAAATGGATACAAGTATTAGCCAAATGAAAGTTTGTTACGGAAAGTTTTATCATAATAACATAATTTGAAATAAATTATATGATAAACCGCTTGCAGTTGCTTCATTTTGTCCTGCAAACGCATTGAAATCTGTAATAGAAAACAAGACACCTATACAAAATCAAAACTGGTTGTTAATTTCTGTTAGTGATGACATATTTTTATTGTAGTTTTACAGTAGCACTATTAAGTTCCAAACAGTGCATTAACTATTAATATGTGTCATGATCACAGAATTCATGGTAAGTCGGGATTACAAGATTTAGCAAACAAAATTTTGATTCTAGCCAAATTACAGCAGATTTTATGGTCAAAAAACTGAAGCACGTTTACCATTAGTGCAAAAACATAGTTCCAAGAAAACTGGTGTTAAAGTTTGAGAAACGAAAACAAATGTACAGTTTTGTTTATATTTAAAAACGACATAGCAACCAATATCAAGATATTGTGATATTTATCTAGATTTCTGCACTTGGATCCAAAACATTATGCTGAATTTAAAAATCTAAACATATTTTAGCTGGTTTTCAGAGAAATAGCTGTATGTTTATAAGAAAGTGTATTACTTAATTTTGCAGATATTAAAAACAGCTTGATAGTATCGCTATATTGGGCACACCCAAATCATCAACCAAATCTTTAGAAAAATAACAACAGTAACATATTGCACACCATCGGTCATTATATACTTCGACCTTGCAAACTCGAATAATTATTCTCATAACTAAATCTGATTATAATTTCATAAAAATTGAATAATTATTCTTATTATTAAATCTTGTAGTAATCTTGTAAGAATCGTTAGAAAAATATCACCGCAACTCCCTTTACTTTCACTGCTTTTGACATCAGTTAGAATACCAAAGTACTCATTACAAGTGTCCAAAATGTCAAAGTTACCTTTAAAATCGGCAAAAAAGAAACAATTATGTTTATCGGACACCATTTTTCAGTACTTCTTGTTTAGCATAGCAACGGTTTTAAGTTTTTTTTCGAGGGTAAAATACTTTTATTGGCTAAACTGACTTCAGATTCAGAAAGATCACTCTTTGATTGGTCCAGAACTACAGGTTACAAAATTTGTTACCAATATTATAAGTTCAGTTGGTGCAACTTCAAAGTCGAATAACTCAACTTCGTGATTTGCGACTTAATCATGGTTTCTGTGACCGCGACCCATATAATCTACCTGCTTATAACTTAAACTCCTTTACTACCAAATGGATCTCTCTACCGCGACATACATGTTTCGTGAAACCTAATTTCTAAAAAGAGTGTGTAAATGGTTATAACTTTACACTCCAATTGTTTATTAACAATATTTTTTCAGCAAATTTGTCAGCATAAATTTTTATGTTAGTTCATGCCCCCAAAAATATTACAAACGAGTTGCCAAGTGAGAGGGACCACTTTTCGTCTATTTTGAAATTACTGTGAGGTAAGCACAAAACTCTAGTCGGATGATTTATGAATATTATTAGTTTACATGTTAATTAATCTGATGAACATAATTACTCTCATTAGTACTATTGCTCAATAAAGTTACTCAGTCTATAGATCTGAAGTTAGTAACCATTTATGGCTGTATTGCTTCTGAAATTACTGGTCATCAGTAAGAAGATTTCATAAAACAAGTTTTTGCAAAGCAAAACTATGCTCAGGTTGTAAACGCATTCTTATTTGCTCAAAATATGCAAATAATAGCTTTTTTTAATCAGGTATAGATGTAATAAGGTAATTTACTAATTACTCAGTAATCGGAAACAATTTGTACAAAAGATTGCTAAAGCCGCATCATGCAGCACTTGGCCATACAGAAACACATTGCCTAACGAGCTGTACTATTGGTAGTTTAAGAGTTCACACTGAAACAGCTTCAAAATAAAATTAAGACATAAGAAATCAGTGCAATAACTGCTTCATATTACATTTACTTCATGCCTTGTTGTAATTGAGCATCATACTGCGTGCACAATTAGGAAAAAATGGCTGCAAGATCAAAATTTACCAAGTATTTAATTTGTTAATGAACCGTGATAAAAAACAATTTAGACAATTTATGCAGAATTTAAATGCAACTGCATTTCATCAGCAATTTTATAAGCAGGCTTAGTGTAAAAAACAGAGTAAGAGCCATACCACAAGTTCATGAAGTTTTGAACAAATTGTTACTTTACCCTTCAATATGTTGTAAAATGCTAAGACAAGGTTAAAAAATTATTGACGCTGTTGGAAGAGAGAACGCTTCAAATGCCTCTAGATTTCATAAAAAAACAGCTAAAAAATGATGGCCAGGGTTCTTGAGGACACTTTTATTTGTATGAAAGATTGGTAGATAGAACATTATTACACGAACAGACAACTCCAAAATTAAAGCGCAAACATTGTGACTATAAAGGGTAAATAAAAATTGGTTCAAAGTAAAAGCTAAAAGGCTATTGTGCCTGGTAGTGGTAGCATCATTACCATATCATTTTTCTATTGAATAACGTAATACACTTTTTTATTAGAAGAGAACAGACTTTGGTACATTAATTTGTCCTACATGTGATGGCTCTTATTAAAGACCTAATTTTTACCAATGAAGTGTGCCCTCAGATTAAGATGACCCTATTTATGAACCACACCGCCTATCAGAGTTTTTTAACATACAAATTAATCAGCAGAAGGTTTTACGCCTAATGTTACCGACAAAAAATCTAAAAAAGTGTGTTGCAGTATGAGCTTGGTCAGGTTCTCATCCTCTTTTGCTCATACAATAGGTAGCAATCAGTAGTCCATTTTCCAAAGGTTTATTTATTGCCCATTTTTAAAACCTTAGTAGCTGTAAAGGTCTAACACAGCTGTTTATTGCAATAATAAACTGTAAAAACAAAAATAATGATTCTCAAAAAACTTTGGTCCCTGTTGGCTGTTAACATGTTTTCTATTAGTTAGATGCAGGATGGCGATTGGTTTTTTTCTATTAGGTACACATATGACCGGCTAACTAATTGCCTACTCACTAATAAGAAATGTTTTGTACAAAGATTTTTTTAGCGCATTGCTCTTGGTTATAAGCATACATTGTGCTGAGCTGCACTGCGCAGCCTGTTGTACGCACTCAGTTAATGGACTAGACCAAAATCTGATTGTGTTTTAGAATTTTTCCATTTGGAAAACCCAGGCTACACTCATTAAGAAATACATTCAATCTTTAAAAAATGGTTAATATTTTAATACTTTGATATTGTATTTGTACAATTTAAATATCAATTGTACATGCCACTCCATACATGGTTATTTTGCTTCATAACTATTGTTTTACTATTTTTGCGGATTGTCAGTGCTATAGTATTTTAGTGTAGCCAACTACCCAATGTAATGACTGCAGTCTCCAGAGCTCACTTTAGTCATCAAAGCCCAATTTAATTATCAGAAGATTAGGGCTACAAAAAGTAGAGGACTCATCAACTTACCCTTCAGTTTTTCAAAAAACTTGTAGGCCAATATGATTAGTTCTGTGAGAATATGATTAAAGAACAATAGTTCTGCGTGGTGAGCTCATCTTCGTTCTCCAGATTAAACAACTTCTACAAAAGCACAAAGTTTTTAACATTGTATAAAAAAGTAAGTTGATGAGGACTTCATGCACAGAGTCTCTGGCCACCTTCAATTTGGTATTGGAAGAAATGTTGAAAGTGAGCTCCCATTAAACCTATATTTGGATGCACCTTGATTTGATTGGCACCGCTATTTGGGACCACATCAGGAGAGTGCTTTGAAAATCGAGCGCCATCTTTTTAATGAACGCCACCTCTATTTGAGGAGGTAAGTTACCTTCTCAGTATAGGTATAGGTTTAGGTATATTCACTTTTTTTGAAAATATAGCAAGGAGCTTTTAAGGTCCAAACAGGGCGATTTTATTGCAAGCGTCATGAGGAGGGCAAAGATATCGCTGGTGCGTGCGTAAACACACTTGAGCGATTTACTAGTAAATGATATAACGGGCACGCTCACAAACTGCCAATAAAAATCCGTATCATCAGTTTTTTCGGAGTTGTTAATAAATTTAGGCCAGTCAATATGTCGTCGTCTATGCTACAACATGAACAACCTCCACATTTGTTATTAAACCTATCTTTCTTTCAAAGAGTGTACACTGCCTACACTATAAGAAGACAAAAGAAAAACGATTCTTGTATTTTTACCTGTATTGTTTTTACAAATTTTTTATACATATTATATTTTGTAGTGGTTTTTCATATTTAATGTATTAAATATTTACCCTTCTCAAGATGGTCAACCGGCGCAACGATTGACTCCAGATGTTGGTGTTCAACTCAGATTTTTTTTAATTTTGTTTGTTATGATGGACAGAACTGGGAGTGCTATTATTAAATTCATGAACAATTGAGTGTTCGTTCTGAAGATGTTTCAATCGTAACAAAATAGAAAATTGGCGCTGCTGTACGTTGTTGAACATTGGTAAGAAATAATTACCCGCCGTAAAATTACATTCTGGTAAAAACTAACCAATCGAAATGCATCTCGTTAGCAATAAAGTTGTGTAGAGAAATTCTAGCTTTATCGCTCTGCATGAACACGCTGAGTGAATTCTAACGCAGATTAGCGCGTAATTTAGCGCCAGATTAGCGCCAATATCGCTCTAATTATCGCCTAATTTGTTTTCACCTTAAGATAATGCTTCAGCGATAACACTTGTTCTATTGAGTCAAATATGCTACAAAGCAAAAAATCCCTCTGCATTTATTGTCGGGGTTTTATAAAAAACACCATTATCAGCTTTTTAAATGTCTTAACCGCCAGTACATCAGCAGTCATAATTAAACATTGTCCCAAAAACAAGCTGCCTCAAACTGCCTAAAATATCGTACTAATCAAACATTCCACGTTAAGTGGAAAGAAAATGGGATAAACTACAGCATTGAAATTAAAGCACTCTCACACTCATTTCATGAACAGTTCTGTCAAAATCTTCACTGATAACTCAGCTTGCACTTTTATCCCATAAGTGCCAGAGTCAAAGCTAGGAGCAATAGGTCGGCTTTGCGCTAGAGGACAAGCAAGGCTAAAAGTGATAAAAAATAGATAACACACAATAAACTTTATTTGTCTACAAAAAATATAGCATAAATGCTGAGACATTGTGACAAAACGTGGTAACCTGACCAAAATTTGGAACAGAGTTCAATTAGTGATGAGGGAGCAAAAGTATCCTACATGGGAGCTATTGCACCCTTTAAACATGATATTTGTACCTCACAAACTCACATGGTCTTTTAGAGTAAATTAGATGCTCCTATAACATATACCTCCTATAGCATAAATTCTAGAAAAAGTCAGGCAATTTTGTAAAGTTTTTGCTTCGTACCGCGTAAAAAACGCCATATAACTTAAAGTGTATCATCGGGCGAGTTCTAAAGTTCGATTTGAGTGTTAGTCTGTCTTGCCACACCTGCGAGAAAAGAAAGCGACATACAGTGGTGTCAGAAAGTCTTTGTCCACCTCAAACCTCACTGCCCATTTTAGGTAAATTTGTTGTTGTAGTCATGTAGAGGGATTGAACCCTGACAAACCATGCATCATTTAAAAGTAAATTAACATTAGATCTTGTTGACACCATCAGTAATAAAATTAGGGTTAATCAGGGATCAATAATCAATTTTAGGCCAATCAATGTGAATCAGTGCTTATTAACTCATTTTCAAACGCAATATGACATTATTAATTTTCAAGTGGAATATTATCACAACAATATGGGTCCTTTTGGACAGCGTGTGCAGCAAAGGTTTACAGTTTTGCTTGTTAAAAAAGGAACAGCTAGAGATCCCAGAATTCATATTAGCGTCAACATCAACCATGGATAAGAAATGTGTCAACGACCTCATCATTCACCTGCTTACGATGGCCAATCTGAGCAGTAGAAAAATAGCGAAGAAGCTTAGAGTATTTCAATCTAAAGAAAATTAAGTGGTAAAGAAATGAACGCAGCATCAAACCACCAAAGATCTACTACGATCAAGGCGTTTGAAAAAACCAGCTGTCCAACATGATTGCCGGTTTCAGATTATGAACACTCAAGCGCTCGTGAGGCTTGTTCACAGCATGCCTAAGGCTGCAGAATGATTATAGTCTGCAAAGGCTACCAGATAAAATATTAAAATGCAAAACAACCCCAATGGCTTTTTTCTGGGCCCATAACAGTACAAGACTGTTATTTTCAATTTAGAAAATAATTAAAGAAGAGATAATAACAAAATTTGCGATGACATATTTTCTGGTATGTAGTGTGAATGAGTAGGCAGCGGTTGATACAATAGAAGATATTTGGCAATTTTAAAATCTAGTTATTTCTATTCTTCAGCTCATTAGGATTGTTTTGATACAGGGTTTTATGTATGCGGTGCAAAATATTTCCAAATTATGATGAATTTATTGCAGTGCTACACTTACTTAAACAGGCGGACAAAGATTTTTCCCAACACTGTACATAAAGCATTATACATATAATACATACAATTTCCATGACATTCTGACTCTTTTGATAATTTTTCTGAAGTGACGACGGAACAGAGAATAGGTACATATAGCAGTGCAATTGTTGATAAATACTTTTAAGGCTATTGGTCGGTGCATCTGAATGTCACGAGTTGGAGTTGCAATCTTGAGCTCTTAAGGACGAATAGATGACGAAAAGGTACTACCGCTTTTTTATAGTGAAACTATTTTTTCTTAGTCAATTGTTGTAAGTCGCTGTCGCGTCAAAACTATGCGCTCTTCATCAAATTATTGTCAAATTACCACAATCATGGTCTATTAAACCAATGAGGTTGATCATGAAAAGTTGTCGATGAAAACCAATAATAATGCAGTTAAGGCACCGCCAATACATTCAAAAGAATTTAAGTCAGATTCTCACATGAGCGAGTTTGGAAAGGTCCTGAAATGGTTTAGATAATTTACATGTACAAATGTATGTTAACATTCTTATAATGAAAAATCCTTATCATGTAAACGTTCCTGGAACCGATCATCCCCTTTTAGGAGCGCCTACTATACAGTCATGTCTGATATGAGAGCAAAATGCATTCTTGGACAAAAGCTCGCAAGTTAATTTTCTTAAAGTCCTATCTCAAAAAGTGTTTTTCATATAAATTAACTAAAGATAAATTATTGTGTTGCCATCCTCTAAAAAACTTCCAATAAGAGATATAACAATGAAAAAATACATGATTTTATCTATTCATGCTCTATACCCATGCCTCCAAGGTTACAAATACCTATGTAAAGGTTATGGTCTGCATTAAATTGTAGCAGTATTATGTATAACATAATTTTGAGTAGTGGCAGTATGCAGCAGTCCATACAGTAGCATACCGTATGAATTTCTGACCTTTCTGAGAGTCATAGCACTAATGACGGTGTGAGAGAGACTTGATGCAACACGCTTGGTACTCTACACTTTTGTGAAATCGCATAAACAAACTTAAAGTATAAATTTAATATAACTGAATTTAGCTTAATAAAACATACTTGAAAAAAATGCTCTGATCTTATATTAGAGCTAATTCTATTTTTTCTTCATTTTCATTTTTAAATCATCTCTTCTTGGATTCAAACTTTTCGATTTGCTTATACTCTCATTTTCAGCCAACCTTTTTAAAACAAAATTAAAGCAGACCTGACGGGAAAATCAAGTGATGTAGTTTCCGTAACTGGCCTCTCGCATCTTTGGGCATTTAGTGATACATCAAAAACCACAGTGCGAACTCGCATCTCTAATTTTCTAGAATTTCAAGGCGAAAGTGGGTAGCGAGATAGTGAATGGTACAGAATTTGTGTAAACATAAATTGCTTGAATTCTTAAATCTATTCATTGGCTATTGTTATATATATATATATATATATCAATACATTTATTTTGAAGGTTTGGGGTAGACTGACACAATCTTCTGAAGAATCAATTGATTTCCTATAGCCGGTTTGTGTATTCACTCCGGTTTGTGTATTGACTCGTGTTCGCTTCAAATTCTGTATCATTTACGATTTTGCTACCCATGAAAGATTATTATAAGTTATGACTAATGTGTTGAAAGTATATGGGAGGTCATTAGGTACAAAGCCCATCGAATCAAGTAGTCAATGATGACTTACCAGCTGTTTAAAATTAGGTTGGGTACATGTCTAATGACAGGGAAGAAGCGTTCAACTGACATTTATGATCTACTAATCGCCAAAATCTTCGCCAAAAGACAATGCAAGGAAGAGGACCTTGATGACCGCCCAGGCCTATATAGATTAAGGAACCGTGAGTCACCACCGGTTTATATGTCGATGAATTTGATATAGAAATACATAAAGTGCTGGTCAAATGAAAAGCAATACACGAGATATGGATGAATAGCTATGCAAATGGCTTTGTACTAACCCTTGGTATGAAATATTACCCAAGCCTGTGTCATTAGGCAGCAACCACATTTGCTAGTTAAAGCTCTATAATTTTCAAATAAATTAGACAATGCTATGTAAATACATGTAAGATAATATCATAGTTGTTAAATATAAATACAAAACTTGTAAAAACCCATGATACAAAACCGAGTTTTAACCCGTTGATCCTTGCTCGATCTAATCAATGCTTGTCAGTAAACCTAGACAATATGTCCAGCCTTCCGAAGTTATTAATTTTTTACCAAATATATCTAAACGTGTTAACAATGCAATCATATTTGGTGAAACAGCAGTACAAAAAGTCGGACAACCTACAGCAGATGTCATCAAACAGAAAAAACAGTATGCCACCATTATTCGGGCTAAAACTATAAAAGTTCGCACGATTTTAAACACTGATTAAACATTTACAGATAATATTCATCCATAGCACACTCATCATTCTTTCATGACTCAAAATATACTGGAAATTTATATTTATTGTCATAAAATTCTACATTTGTATCACAGTCATTTATGACCTACCAACGAATGAGTCGTATTGATTGTTTCGCGATATCATTCTAATAAAATGTGTTATTATAATGAAGGAAGTAGATAAAGATAAGTGAAAAATGTTACAAATGGAAGAGAAATTTAGAATCTAACATCCTGCAAAAGAATTAATTTTATTAGTTTTTGCTGTTGCTTAAAAACATATTTTGTAAACCGAACCATGTGGAAGCCTGTATTCCGCCGTTAAGGTTTCTGCCACAGCCTACGCGATTCCGTAATACCAGCTGTGAGGGTTCAGAGGGCTAACATTGATGAGATACTGTGTTATTTACTCTTTTGGTTAGTATTGTTCCTTATACCTAAATTGTAAAAACAAATGAAAAATAATTTTCTTTTGTTTTGCAGGTACAACTACAAAAACATTGGCGACAAGCGTGATAATCTCAAATCAGAAGATTGGAGACTAAAATTATAAAAACACTACACCATTCTATGTCATTTTAATTGAACAAGTTAAACTGACTGAAACATGCTACATCTCCGGTGTTTTTTTTTGTAAAACCCAACTTAATACATGACACCAGCATAGTCAGCGTGATATTTAAGTGCAACTATAATTATTTCCCGAGTTGCATTAGTCCATAGCAAGCATAGTTGCTGAATATTGCACATCTTTCAAGTGGAGTAAACCCAGCACTTATACATTCTGCTCAAAGAGTTCTTGTGCCAAATCTCAAACTCAGCAGTTTAAATTCTAGCCAACAAGATAAAAATACTCAAACTTTTAAATATCAAGATTTGAGAGAAGATAATTCTCGAATTTCCAGTGAGTATAATACTACTTTGTACTGACAAAAGTCAACCACATTACCATGAGAACAGTACTACACAGTGTGGGTAAGGTTAGTCGGCTAGGCTATTGAAAACTAGATGAAATCATAATTGTTATATACAGGGTTTAGCTTTATAAGAGGGTCAGTATGGTGTAATCTCAAGAGTTCAAAACTTTCAAGTTAGAAACAAGTTGGAAAACATTGAAATCAATGTTCAGAGGCTAAGCATGACACTAAACCACAAAAATGTTAATTTTAATGTCATGACTAGAGCTTAATCAATTGCTAATTATGATCTTTGTTATGTGGGCCTACAGAGAAAGGCTATTTTAAATAGTATTCCATAGGCTCTTATTATAATTATTTAAAACAACATGATTTTTAAATTTCTTGTTGGCATGAATAACAGTAAAAAAATAACAAGAAAAAAAGGCGTTCAGCTAAAGACTAAGTCGCAGTTGTTGTCAAAATTATAGACCATATAATTGAACCCTGAAAAACAAAATTAAAAAAAGAGGCAGATTGTTTTATCTTGTCAGTACATACCTGCAACGAAAGCAAGTCGGGCATCATAGCACCATTACGAAACACAATTGCAGAATCTACAGGAAAAAAAGACAATTGATGATTAGCATGCATTCTTGTTGACCAAGACAAGTTCGACAGTAAATCACAAGTTAGACAAAGACTATGAGTAAACCATGTAACAAGTGCCAGCGATGTGTTGACAGTGGCTGATGGGATTAGCCATTTCTCTGAACCAAACAATCACCAGCCACGCTATTACATAATGCCATACACTCAGCTAAACACAAATGGATGTTTAAATAATGCTAGCTACTAGATTAGGACCTTCAGTTCTTGAACTGGGTAATGTCTGGCTCTGAAAGCTAAAGCTCGCAAGATACAAAAGGTGTCCCACAGCACATTGGAGAACTATCAAGCAAATTTAGTCATTGATTTTGCTAATGCTACACACAAATTTGTTGCTAACTAGCATATTAATGCGTATACAGAGAGCTTAATTATTTTGCATGTATCTGTATCATGGTTCAAAAGCTAAGCTTGCTGAAAAATTATTTAGTAAATCATATCTACCAAAGCATTATGAATTATAGCAACTCTCGACTACTGCTAATCGCTTGAAATTTCTACAGTTTCTTCGACTTTTATGACTACAGAGGTTTTCTTGGTTTGCGATTAGGTTATCTGGAGTGTTTTTGTCCCTGCATACACGTATCTTTTTTGATCATTCAAACCTTATCTCTATCTCTTCTTCGAGTATATAGAACAATTTAAGTATTATTCAATATATATACTTAAATTGTAATTTTACAGGTAAAAATAACTTTTTATCATTTCGCAGGTAGAACTACAAAAACATTGGCAACAAGCGTCAGAATCTCAAATCAGAAGAATGGAGACTAAAATTATAAAAACACTACTTGGCTTCATGTCATATTTAATTGAACTAGTAGAACTGACTGAAACATGCTATATCTATGGTGTTTTATGTGTACAACCTAATTTATTACAAGGCACCAGCTTAGTCATCATGATATTGAAATGCAATTATAATTATTTCCATAGTTGCTGTAGTTCATAGCAAGCCTGGTTGTTGAATATCACACATCTTTCAGTCCCAGTAAACCCAGCATTAATCCATTCTGTTCAAATAATTCATGCACCAAATCTCACACGCATCAGTCTAAATTCTAGCCAACAAGATAAAAATACTCAAACTTTTAAATATCAAGATTTGAGAGAAGATAATTCTCGAATTTCCAGTGAGTATAATACTACTTTGTACTAACAAAAGTCAACTACAATACCATGAGAACAGTACTACACAGTGTGGGTAAGGTTAGTCGGCTAGGCTATTGAAAACTAGATGAAATCATAATTGTTATATACAGGGTTTAGCTTTATAAGAGGGTCAGTATGGTGTAATCTCAAGAGTTCAAAACTTTCAAGTTAGAAACAAGTTGGAAAACATTGAAGTCAATGTTCAGAGGCTAAGCATGACACTAAACCACAAAAATGTTAATTTTAATGTCATGACTAGAGCTTAATCAATTGCTAATTATGATTTTTGTTATGTGGGTCTACAGAAAAAGCTATCTTAAATAGTACTCCACCCCTTCCTATTATAATTAGTTAAAACAATATGATTTTTAAATTTCTTGTTGGCATGAGTAACAGTAACAAAAAAACAAGAAAAGAGGGCGTTCAGCTAAAGACTAAGTCACAGTTGTTATCAAAATTATAGACCATATAATTAAACCTTGAAAATAAAATTGAAAAATGAGTCACACTGTTTTATCTTGTCAGTACATACCTGCAACCAAAAGCAAGTCAGGCTTCATAGCATCATTACAAAACACGATTGCAGAATCTACAGGAAAAAAAGACAATTGAAGGTGAGCATGCATTCATGTTGACCAAGACCAGTTATACAGTCCATCACAAGTTATGGTGCGTTTACACTGGCCAGGACCGACTCCGATTAAGTGCCAATACCCTGACTCAGACCGGTACCTCAGACATTTCACGTATGGGTGCCGACACCGACCACCCTTTACATTGCAATGATCGAAATATTTTTTTCGGTACTAATAGCTAATCACAGCGCTTCGCCGTTCTGACCTTCACCCGACCACGCAAAGACGAGTACACATAAAAATCAACTCGCTTGATGTGGAAAATTATATACTAGTACTACACTATTACTACTGCTCCTACTACTACCGCTAGAAGCAACTACTGATTGCCGAATGGAATCTTCCGATGACGATTAGATTTTGTTGATGGCAGAATCGGTTGCGGGAGCTCTGACAGTCTGTATTATAAGTAATTATATGTTTGTATATATTTTATGTCTATAAATATTTTATTATATGTGTCTTCCTTTTTATTATAGCCTTGTTACTCGTTAGGCTATCAATTGTCGTCGTTTATGTTGCCATATCAACGCACTAGCGGGCCTAATTATTGGCCATTTAAACATTGTTACCTGGTGTTCCTACTCAGTCCCGTTAGCCGTAACGGGCAATTTTATTGTATAGAAGGGAGCAACGCACACTTAGTAGACAGAGCAAATGGCCGTACGCTCCTCGGCTAGTAAATTTCCTTCGCTAATAAAACATTGAATAAAATCACACTCAATTTATTTCTGTATGAAATAATTTAGATCGTGCCAAGTAAGGGCCGGCAAATTCCTTTAAAGTAGTACATGTAGTAGAACTAGTACTAGTACTAGTAGTAGTCATACAACTGGCTATTCACTTTTAATTACTTTAAATAAAAGCTCACTATCAGAAAGAACACTAGGGAAAGTTTAATAACAGTGTCCTAGCCTCTCATTAAACCTAGCCCTTTTGTTTCAGAAACTTAGAACTGTCATTAAAGCTTAGGCTCATTTAATCAGAGGCTCTTAGCTTCTGATTGGCTGATGAGCTGCTAGGATTCACCGACACCGACTTTCAAATCAGTACCAACACCGATCTCTTTGCTCACACCGACCGATGCCGTCACCTACTCATCAAATTGGTCTGTGCTCGACAAAATGGGTGACAAAATCGGCCAGTGTAAACACACCAATAGACAAAGACGCACTAGTAATGCATGTAACAAGTGCCAGCGAGGTGTTGACAGTGGCCGATGGGATTAGCCTGAACTAAACAACCACCAGTCATGCTATTACATAATGCCATACCCTCAGCTATATACAAATGGATGTTTAAATAATTTTAAATAATGCTAGCTACTAGATTATGACCTTCAGTTCGTGAACTGAGTAATGTCTGGCTCTGAAAGCTAAAGCTCACAAGAGACAAAAAGTGTCCTGCAGCACACTGGAAAACTATAAAGCAAATTTTAGCCATTGATTTTGCTAATGCTACACACAAATTTGTTGCTAACTAGTATATTAATGTGTATACAAAGAGCTTAATTATTTTGCATGTATCTGTATCATGGTTGATTAGCCAATCAAAAAAATATTCAAAAGCTAAGCTTATGGCAAAATAGTCATTTTCCCTAAAGTAATATCTGCGACTGGGAATATTAATAATATCATTCGATAGTATAAACATCCATGGTAAAAGATTTTTCTCATGTCATGCGTATCTAATATCCTTCACGAAGCCTTGCTAGCAAAGTTGATGCTACATGTAGTTCTAGCATTATACAATGTTGCTCATTTTACATCCATTTTTCGTCCTATATTTCTATACTGAAAAATGAACTACTGCTAGCTTTTGCCTTGCAATGGAAGCTTTGATAAGCATATGGTACGGAAATAATTTTTGTATGAATATTACAATATGAATTATATACCATTTCACTATTCAATTCTTAAATATCCTTCTGTAAACCATATTATTGAAACAGTTGCTGTACATTTTTGAATCCCTTGACATCTTTAAAAAGTTGAAAAACTTATCATGCGCGACCTTGAAGCTTTAATGTAAAGCATGCATCTAGCAACCAGTTAGCAAGACAACATTTTTCTGTAATCCATATCTACGGAAACATTACCAAGGATAGCGACTCTCAATTCCTGCAAATCACTTGACATTTCTACAGTTATTTGCAGCTTTTAAAACTACATATGTTGTCTTGGCCTGCGCGGTCAGGTGGGTTTTTGTACCTGCATATTTTTTGCTCCCTATAACTTTATATTTAAGCATTCATAACAGCCTTTACCTTCTTTGATTTTCTGCTTTTCAGTTGTTATATGACTAACACATATATTAAGTCAGAGTGACTACGTTAAAAACATGAATATAAAATAAATGCTAGGCTACAATTATTCAGGCTTCTAATAAAAGTCCTAATTTTTTGTTACTTTGGATGAGTGACAACCATAAATTCTTTAGTTCAATGTAGTCTCCAAAGTACATGGTAAGCCAGAGCTAAAGCATAAGCACACATACCTGCTACCTTCACTATCTGTCCTATTTCTTAAATAGAGTTTTAGCCTATCCTTGTTCGTCTAAATCAGAAACTAAAAGCTAAAAGCCTGACTGAAACGAGATGGAATGAGTTAGATTTACTTAGGCCTGGTTCGAACCAATATGGCATCTAAGACACGGGAGACAGAGTACCTGTTATGCAAGCGATCGCTCATGGACTACAAGCTCAAGAGTGCGCGACTATTATGTCCTACAGAAAGAAAGTCATTTGCGCAATTAAATTAATTTGATGCCCATACGCAGCTACACAATTTGTTTGCTTTCCAGCTGTTGGATACATAATGAGTCGAGATTACGCAGCTGTCCCCAGGTCTGAACCCGGCCTCACCTTAGCATGCGCAGACAAAGGAGTGCCACACTGATAATTTCAAGATAAGATAAACTTCACTACAGGATTTGTAAATTTTTGATGGTTTTAATTTATACGCTACCACATGCACAATAATATATATATACAATATATCATTATATTTTTAAAACAATAACTGCAAGAGACTTGCCAAATCATCAGTTCAAAAGGCAATGATGAAAGTGGGGATGAATTTGAGCACAAATTTAAAAAACAATATTTGCATAGTGCATGAAATGCATTAGAAAAAAATATATTTGAAGCATATAGGTGCCTTTTAATGCTTTTTAAATGCCTTCTGGAAGGCTCACCTATCTGGTATGTCTATGAAATTTATTTTAAGACTGCAGGGCTTTCTGCAATGCTTTAAAACCGTATACAGTTCACAAGCTATCGGCATGCTTAATCCATCATGGCTAACTGATTGTCAATGACAGTAGTTTAAAAACACTGCTACATTAGGCGGCAGTAAAAACTTTTGTTAAATCTTTTCTTTTGCAGTTTAATATATATGATATCTGAGTAAATACAACACCTTTAAAATTTATTGAAAGCCTTTTACTAAAAGCATTGGAGTAAGTAAGAACGTCAAAGTTCAGAGTGACAGTGAAATAGCATTGCCTTAATTAGTGTGTCTCTATCAAAGCCGGGCACTGCTACACTTTTGCTGTGTCATTTGCTGTTAATTTCTCTCATCTTTTGTCGAGCTGGAGACACTCCATCGGTATTACGTAATTACTCTCGCATTGAGGGTCTGCTGCGCCAAATTGGACATTCACTGATCCCCATAGCTCGTTGCTCTGGCAGTGATTATTTCTAATCACAATCATTCTAAACATAGATGTTTGGATTCATCAAATTGAAAAACATTTAAAATCCCTAATTGGAAATTATGCAACTCCTAATAAAACATACATGATAATAATTGAAAACTACCGTATGATGGAACAATCTTCTGCCAACACAATCTGTTTGAACTATTATAGCAATAACAAGTAATAGTTATTAGCGGAGAACATTGGCTAAGAGAACATTTCAGGGGTTGATGTAGATCTGGCCATCCATAGGAGCCTATTTGAGAATTGAACAATGAACCACAGTTTGAATGCCAAGAGTTCTAATTGAACAGGCAACGGCTGTCTAAAAAGATAATGAAACTTATGAAAGGTTGGGAAGTTAAAAAGGAGCCTAGTTTAATCATTCTCCACGTTTGTGATGACAGCTCACACCTAAAAAAAAGAAGAACATTGTTTGGTTTAATCCAAACTTGTAAATACTAATGATTGGATCCGATAAGCGCCCCTAGCCCATATAGGTTGCTGTTTTTTTTAGGTTTGGCTAACAGCTGAAGCCAAATAAGTAACTAATGTATTATTATTATTGTACCGGAAAATTTGGCTAATATCTTATTATTGGGTTATATAACATCTATAATAGATGTTATATAACTCAATTATAAGATATTGGCCAAATTTTATGGCAACAACTTCATTAAGAGTTGAAAAACATGTTTTCTTGAGTTGTTTGTGATAGATAGCCAAGCTACTTAATTGCAACACAAATAAATGGCATTTTGTGCATTTCAAAAGCATAGTAGCAAGAGCTAATGCTTTCACTTCTACATATACAATTAGGTAGTTGGTATAATGAATCAATTTGGGAGTGGCTACCGGTTTCTGTCTAGATTGCGTAATAGCAAATGTGCTGAGGTTCTACCGTTCTGCTATGTCATACTTTGAACGTTTGCTGAGCCCTATAGTTTGTTGTTGATCTGTATTTCATTTTCATAACAATAATTTTATGAACCTATAAATCTGGAATATTTGATATAAAAAAATTTCATTAAAGGCTTTTATAAATAGACTTGGAAACAATATTTCAGTTTGTTTTTATAACTTTTTTGTGCATTGATAAAGCGATGTAAAGTACAATCACTACAAAGCTAAAACAATCCTCCTCAATATTTCTTACTCTTACAAAAATATTACTTTCACTACCATCAGAGTCAGTGCTGCTATTTTTTGTCGGTTTAATGAAAAAAAAAGTAAATCTGAATTAGACATAATATCATCAACATAAGTAATTATCTGTTGTCTAATGTAAGTTATGTATCTTGGTCTACTAAAATTCACTAAATGCCTCTCATCTTCAGCTCTGTTGTGATACTCTCCTTTACTGTTAAAGCATACGTAGCTCACTGACTCCAGCAAAACAATGCTACTAGCATAACTCATCAACGACAAAAACAGATACAAAAACCACAGCATAATTGCTTTATAATAGCATACCATAACAAGACCTTAGGCAAGACTAACTAATGACGAAAAACATCATGAATACTTTAACAGATGATTGAATGTGAGCCAGTGCTAAAACTAATATTAATGACATATTTAATGACAGACTTAATTCTACTCTGCTTATGATAGGTAATCCAATTCACATGTATCTCGGAAGGTTCTTACATAAAACTTACACAATAATGTTGGTTTTTTCGGTTGGAAATTTCCAAACAAAAATTTAAAATTACCTTGTGATTCAATGCTAATTTAATACAACAATTTTTGGACAACATTGTCAATACCATAAAAGTCCTAAATATCATTGGTTATGTTGTCAACGGATAATAAAATTAGGCTACTACGCAATTACTGGGAAGTTCGCGAAAAAGCCCAGTCGACCATATATTTCACATAAATGAGCATACGGCAGTGAAAGAGTATACGACACTGTATATTGTTAGTCATATGTATATTTAGTGATCGAATCTTAGGAAAACCAGAAACATGAGTGTACCAGGACCTTTGAAATTGAAATTGAAAATTGAAAATTGAAATCCATTGAAAACTACCAACTAAAAGTGTATAATGGTAAAAATTAGATTTAAAAAAACAAAACACCAAAGGTAATATCAATTAGCTACTTATAGGAAGTGCAACTTTGGCTTTTCCAATCGTTGAAAGAATATACAGTAGGCCTACATTACGAGCTCCTGCAGCATAAATAATATTTTCCAGTGAAGTTTACAATAATATATTGATTGTACAATATAAGAACAGTAAAATACATGTGAATTGCACAACCTATTCAAAGACCTTTTCAAACTGACCTTTCGGGCATACAAAGAGGAAAAACTTGACGTAATTTTTTTTTAATATGTGGGGTGTACTGTAACTGCAGTAATATTAGAGTGCATTGACAACTTTTCTCTGTTTTTGATCAACCTCATTTTTTTTTTACCATTTTTCAGTACTTCCACAATAACTTGGGGAGCGTACATCTTTGACGTTCATTTACAACGATTTACTAATTTTTCTAAACAGCAATGTATAATCTGCAAAGGAAAACTAATAACAAATATTTTATGTCTACATGGAAACAAAACAACAAAATATTTTACAAAAGCTGTTCTGCCTGCTCATCACCTATCTGTATTCAGAGGTCAAGGTTAGGAAAAAATAGAACTAGTGATGATACTCCCACTCGTTACATTCACATTGGTGGACTTACGCTGTAACACCTGCGCCAATCAATCGCCTTTATATTTATGAAAATTGCACAATTACCCTATTCTCTGTTTTGTCGGTACATCTGGCAATCTGTCACAACCAACTAGATTGCTACAAAAATTATATACATAATATGTATAATGCTATATGCACATAGTCTTCTCTCTTGCATATGAAGCAATCAATATAAACTAACGTTTAAATCAAAGTTGAGAACTTACTCGACTTAGCATGTAATATAAAATGTTTTTGGTAGTCGGAAGCAAAAACTTTACAGAAACGTATGTCGTCTAGACTAGTTCTAAGAGGTATAGGCCTACATTATAGGAACGTTTACTGTATATGGTAAGAGTGATGGGAGTGATAAGAATGGCTTAGCCTTGTGGTTAGTCACTCTTGTTAGTAGACTTGCGGTCTGAATGTCATGAGTCCAATATACTGCAGGGCGATTTTCTCATTGCTAAAGCTTTATCGCTATAATTTGGTGAATGAATGACAGACAGACAAACATTGAGATTCGTGTATATATATATATATATATATATATATATATATATATATATATATCTGGATTTAACCCTGCATTTATTTATTCTAGCTTGTTCAAACTGCTATTGTGTTGTCTTAAAAATTCTAGCAGCAAGGCCAAACGGCTAACATAAATAATATACAAGCTAGGGCCCAGACAGTTCTATTTTCCAAACAACTTTCTGTAAACTGCATCATCTGATTTGCTCTAAGGTCAGCATATAGCATGCAAGCATATACCGTAACAAAAATAGGTATTTTTAATGTTTTATGTTTGAATGTACATGTTGGTTCTAGTAAGTGTTTCAGAGCAGGCTTTATTTTTCACATGTGTGTTCTACCACTCTTTAACTAGCTCTGCCTTACAAACCTGGCCCTTCAGGCTGAGAGCCACATAATGCGTATATAACGAGTATGTGATAATATCGCAAAATACTAGATAAGCAGCTGTAATAACATTGGCCTTGCTTTGACTGCAGCAGCCGTAAATAACATCTCTGTCACATCTAGCAATACTGTGACGATTAATGTTAGTCTTGCTTCATAAATAGGTGTATTTATAGGCCCACAGGATAAACCCGGCAATCAGCTGAAACTTGACCACTCCGACCTATATTTCTCAGTCCATTGGTCACCTGCACCTAAATTAGGCAGGGCTAAGAATAAAGGGAGTAACAGACAGAAATTCGTGCCTGTCCCAGCAACTATAGGCAATGAATTGGTACACCACAATTAGCTTTAAAGGTTAGCTCTGAGGTTGATTAGGTAACATTGTTTTATGGGCTGGCTTGATGATCTGGCCAAATACAGAGCTGAATGCAAGCTGATGATACTAATTAATCTTGGCTTCACTCACATTTTCATTGCTACATCATCCAATATGACTAATGTTGAAGTATAATCAAAATAACTATATTATAGCATTTGTAGACTCCTCCCCTCCTGATACATGGAGTTTTTAAAGAAGGTGCAAACCAACGGTGAAGGCCTCAACATCGCTTCAAAACCTTATAAATCGCACCGTCAAATACTTAAAAACCACTCCTGTCTCTTAAATAACCCATCTAAGAACTGTGGTAACTGAAGGTCAAAACTTCATGCTGGTTGCTTTCATGACACCAAGGCCAACCTTGCGGGTTCTCAAAAAGGACACCTGGCTCCATAGATGTTAATTAATATTGAGGTCAAGCCTTTTTACTTGTGGCTGCTACATGCCAACAGACAGCGTGTGTAATAAGAAAAATGTGATAATAATTGAATTTTCGCATCTAGTTGCGTTTTTTCAACAATTCATCTCAACAACTATTAGACATGGTCATGATAAAAAACACTCTAAAATAATTTGAGTTATGACATACTAAACTTTGAAGTATAAATAATTTATTGTATTATAAACATTTCCAAGTTTTCCTAATATTTTTCAGATATATGGTAAAAGTGAGAATCTTTTTGTCCCCTTGTTAATAGATGTTTGTGTGAATCCCTGTTGCTATCTTCGTTCAAATGTCATTCATGGACAAATTAAAAGTATGTTGGAAACTCATTAAATAAAAAAGAGACTGTAAAAATCAACCATTTCAATTAAGCACACATGTTTTGGCTTTATTTTAAAAATTGGAGTTTTGCAAAAATATATTTGGCATATAATTTACCAAGTTTAACTAAAAAAACCTCATAGTCTCAGATTTTGATGATTTTTTTTAATATGTTGTTGCCTATGTTGAAAAGCGCTTATATCCCAAATTTTGATATTCTAGGGTCATTGGTTCAGGTGCTAAGAAGATTTGAACATTGACCATTTGTAGCCCGAGTTTGAGGGCATAGCACATCTACATGTAGCTGAATTTAGACTCATATGATCTGAAGAATATACAAGTTAAATATCTAGATTTTTGTGTCTACACAAAGTTTCTATATTTACACAAACAAATAGGTTTGAAATTTTTTGGATAAATAATGGGGGAGATAACTTCAACCAAAAATGAACGAAAATGCTATTTTAGCGACTATTCAAAAACAATTATCCCTCCTATCATATAATTTGCCTTTGTTTCTGTTATTATTTCTGAATTTCCCCATGCCTCAGCTATCCAAAACTAGTCTCATCTTCTCTGTAGATGTATCAGGTCAGCGTCTGGAAGCCATACAAGAATAAGGTCTTTGTCGAATTATTGCAAAAGGAGAGGTCAAGGTCAACCTGCGGTTTCAACAGTCACACATTTTTCTCATGTTTTACACCAATTAGCATATGCAGATTTCATTAAAACTATCAAAAGTTTGTGTTTCAGCCTGTAAAATGCTGAAAATTGAGTTTCAAATTCCCTCCAAACTCCTTTAAAACTTGCCTCAATCAAATGAGGTTATCCCCCCCTTGTCAAGCTTTAACTTGGCTGATTATTAGAATATTATCCTATCAAGTTCAAATATGCCGTGTAATTGCGGTTTGTGATTGTGATAGTAATGAGCCTAAAATATTTTCTTAACTTACATTCCACAATGTTATCAATTGTTGTAGCTTCAAATGCATATGCTTGCCTGAGTTGGTGGTATATGGTGGCGCCACAGCTAATAGAACATGCTTTTGTGGTACCCAGCAGATGTCATCTTGCTGTGGCCATGTGAAATTGTTTGTTGAGCCTTTGCACATGAATTTCACATTGACACAAACGTTCTCTCGATCATAGCCAATTGCCATCCCCATATACCATCGACCATCATATATACAGGCCAGATATTGTCCAGGTTGAGGTGTTAAGGTATTGCTGGTAACATGTGAGTCATCAGTCTTCCCAACTTTGTATTCTTGTAGCATACATTTTTCATCAACCAGTGGTGAAAGTTTGCAAACTTCAATGGCTGTTCTACTGGGAAACAGTAGAACAGTAGAACAGTAGCTTGAAACAGTGCTGGTTCTGAAAACCAATGACTCGTTGTGCTGCCTTGAACCTTGGTTTTTAATTCGCTGCTTGTTCTGCGGCTTCTTCAGTGAGTACATAAAACACCTCCACCCCAGCAATGTTTTCTCTAGCATACTTGCACAGTGGTTTAGCACTGAGCAGTCTTTCTTTTCCTGACTTAACTAACTGCTTGGAGTGACGGGTGGCCAGTCTCTTGACCACCCCACGAATCCCATCTCACGGACCTTTTTCATGTGAGATGGCAAAGAAGCTCCAAGATGCTGTAAGATTGAAATCAAGCTCATGGTAACATAAGTTGGCAAAGTTCTTGTAATTCTTGTATTGGGCGCCAGATCCATTACTGAAATAATTCACATGAGTCACTTGAGGTAGGTTTTTTAATGAATCTGATGAGCGTTCTCTGGAATGTATGTATACAATCTAAAATGTGTTATCCGGATTGTACGCTTTGGATTGTAACCGAAAAGTGCTGCAGAAATTGTTTGCGATGTATTGGGTCACATAATCAGATTACGACTTGCCGATTAGACCAAACCAAAAGAAAACGGTAAAGTAGCAAGCATCTATATTTGATACGGTGTCTTCGGTAAAACCCGAAGTGTTTGTCATAAACAAGTTCTACGATAAGTTTTATATTGAGCTTTCTATTGGCCTTTCAATTCACATGAGAACATCACGTGACAAGACAATAACCAAATATCATGTCTACGTCCAAGAAATAAAGAGATTCCAATCTACGGCGGCTTTTCGTTTTTGAGCTTTTAAGAGCTTGTAATCACATTTCCACACATTTGGCACCTACACCGCAACAGAGTAAGACATGGTGAATCTTTTGATACCAAATAACTGTAATGTGAATTTTGTTGCAGGTCAACCTTTAAGTCAGGAAAAGAAAGACTGCTCAGTACTGAGCAACTGTACAAGTATGCTAAGGAAAACATTGCTGGGGTGGAGGTGTTTTATGTACCCACTGATGAAGCCGCAGATTAAGCAGCGATTTTGGAACCAAGGTTCTAATCAACACAACGAGTCATTGGTTGTCGGGAACAGCACTGGTTCAAGCCACTCAGTAGGAAAGCCATTGAATTTTGAAAACTTTCACCACTTGTTGAAAAAAATGTATGCTACAAAGATACAAAGTTGAGAAGACTGATGACTCACATGTTACCAACAATACCTTAACACCTCAACCTGGACAATATCTGGCCTGTATATATGATGGTCGGTAGTATATGGGGATGGCAATTGGCTATGATCAAGAGAACAATGATGTTAATGTGAGATTCATGTGCAAAGGCTCAACAAACAATTTCACATGATCAAAGCGGGAAGACATCTGCTGGGTACCACAAGAGCGTTTTTTTATTAGCAGTGGTGCCACCACCTACGACCAACTCAGGCAAAACATATGCATTTGAAGCTACAACAATTGATAACATTTAGGAATATATGTTAGTAGAATAATTCAAGCTTCATTACTATCACAATCACAAACCAAAAGAAAACAGAAAATTTGATAATGAAAGGATAATAATCAGCCAAGTTAAAGCTTGACAAGCGGGATCATCTCATTTAATTAAGGCGATTTAAAAAGGTGTTTGGAGGGCATTTGAAACTCAATTTTAAGCGGTTTACAGTATGAAACACAAACTTTAGATGGTTTTAATAAAATCTGCATATGTGAATTGGTGTAAACATGAGAAAAATGTGTGACTTTGTTGAAACCACAAGTTGACCTGGACCTCTACTTTTGCAGTATTTCGACTAAGACGTTAATCTTGCAGGCTTATGGCTTCTATACGTTGACCCGATGCATCTACAGAGAAGACGAGACTAGTGTTGGATAGCTGAGGCTTGGGAAATTCAGAAATAATAACAGAAACAAAGACAAATTATATGTTAGGAGCAATAATTGTTTTTGAATAGTCGCTAAAAAGCATTTTTGGTCATTTTCGGTCGGAGTTATCTCCCACATTATTCTTCTGAAAATTTTCATTCGTTTGCTTGTGTAAATATACAAATTGTGTGTAAACACAAAAGAATCTATACCTCTCACTGGTATATTCTTGAACTTATAAGAGTCTAAAGTCAGCTAAATATACTATGCCCTCAAACTCGGGCGAAAAATGGTTCAAGTTCCCCAAGTTTCATGATCAGATAACGACTAGATGATTAGACCAAGCTGAAACAAAACTGTAAAGTAGCGAGCATCTATATTTGATATGGGTTTCTCGATAAAACCCGAAGTGTTTGTCATAAACTAATGCTACAAGAACTTTTATATTGAGCCTTGTATTGGCCTACGTCAGTAAAATAAATTGATTCCAACCGGCGGCGATTAACTGTTCGATTTATAGCTTTTAAAAGCTTGCAATTACATTTACACAAATTTTGCACCAACAACACAGCAGAGTAAGACATGGTCAATCTTTTGATACTATACACCTGTAATGCGAACTTCTTTTGTGCAAGTCAACCTTTACAGCTTTTGATTAAAAGCTCTTAAATTAAAAATTAGATTAAAATTCTTGTTATATATGTTGGATGAAATGTGGTGTACTCTTGCATGTGTGACACAATAGTTATGATATAGTTAACCAAAAAATTCACAGACGTCTAAAACCATCACTTTTTGTGAGATTTACAATGTAGCTCTCTGTTTTAAAGTTCAATGTATTACACGAGCTAATTATATTTATCAAAGCGTTTTCATAAAAAGATTAAAATGTTGATATCATCGAAAATGTTGCAACTCTTACTTACTATTTATTGAGTAGGACGTACAACTAATATTGATGTCATTATTTGGCAAATACTTCCTATAAACCTTTTAAAACCAATATTTTGAAATTGTCCATTGCATCAAGTTTTAAAAATCGTTATATAATCGTTATATTTTCCTTCTTTTGACTTTCTGCATGTTGTTTTATGTGATTTGGCTGCAGGGATGTTTCAAA
Source organism: Watersipora subatra (assembly GCF_963576615.1). Lineage (NCBI taxonomy): Eukaryota > Metazoa > Bryozoa > Gymnolaemata > Cheilostomatida > Watersiporidae > Watersipora > Watersipora subatra. Next base: position 10,448,755 of record NC_088712.1, read on the forward strand.
ATTAAAATGGAGAATTTTTGATTGCATTGATAAAGTTCAGAAGAAAATGTTTACTCCAAAAATATGTCAATCATTGCACTTCCTGTTCTTCCTCCAGTGATGTCATCGGCTATTGCAGCTAAGTTGCGGTGTTATGCATATTTATTGACGTACATATTATTTGTGTTTGCTTATGAGTGTTTAGATGCAAATTAGAATGTAAGCCTATCCTTAGATACACCGCTATAGCCAGTTTCAAATATTATAAAGATAGTTTGATTAGAATTAGTCCCACTGTTTTCCTTTAAATACTGTATGAACACGTGAGTATCCATTGATAACGTGACAGTATGTCTATTTTTATAAACAACTAGCATGACTATGGATGTAATTTTTGGAGAGGTCTGAGCACTTTTTTTGTGTGAGCATTGTAACTGGAATTGAGTTTTGCTAATTTTAATCTTAAAACATCCTGTCTGTCAGAACACCAAAAACAACCAACAAAATTTCAAATGATGGAAAAACTTCAATACTTTTTGACCAACTATTTTTGAATTTGACAGGAAAAGAGGCCGTTAAGACATCAAAGCAAATGAACTATGTATTAAAATTGAGACTAAAATGTCACAAGCATCTTAATTTCTGTTTAAACCGTATAATAATTGCTGACATTTCCGGAAGCACAGCAAGCGTTATATTAAAGTGTAACAGGCAGCAAGGAGAACCACACGTTTTTAAAAAGCTTGTGAAAAATCATGGCAGCTTTGACTATCCATCATCAGTGGCCTCTAAGCACAAGTTGTCTTATCCTGCATATATGCACAGCTACAAGCAAGATGCCTGGATGATTGTATTGGTAGTTCATTAGTACAGCCTTTTCATTAGCCTTTTCTCCATCAAATACAAACTCCAAGCAGTTCTACTTGTAAATGTATGAGAGTGTAAACTGATCAGTTCTTTTAAATATTTTTTACAAATGTTTGTTTGCATCTCCTTGCTGATTTTCTACCAATAGTACAAGATTGCTGGGACTGTTCTTGATCAGTGTGAAAACCTAATTTTCTCAGCTGTCGCTAACCTTGTGCTTTTCCTCTAGCTGTCTCTGGCAGTGATGTTTCATGAACAGGCTGAATTCTAAAAACTTTACCTCGGGAAATTATCAAAGCAGCAATTTATTTGTAAAAAATAATTTTTTCGTTGTAACTTTTCAATCTTTACCCAGTATGAAACCTTACCTATTACGCAGCGTTTTTCCCAAACCTCCAACCATGGCTTAGAGCAGAAGGAGGCCCAGAATTCTTATTACAGAAAAACTGGTACCCTGTCAGTCTGGCACGCTGAATTTGTAAAATTATTACACATAGGCTATGGGCCGAGCAGGAAAAACAGTTCTAGAAAAGATGTTCCTTTGGCACCCCATTTCGGTGGCATTTTCTGCAGTGATTTAGACTAATTTTGGTATGGAGAGCTCAAAACTTAAGAGTTGCCGCAGCTGCCATTCCCACTTCTATGATAAATTTGATAAAAAGAATATATTAGGATTTATCTCCCCTGTAAATTAAATTATTTCTATAGAAGCGTCAGATTAGCAACTTTTTATCATAATTATTTTGCTGTAATTTAGGATGTCATTGCTGAAGTCGAAATTTATCTTCTATCTATTTTCGAACATTCCATATCGTACTATTGTTACACCCACATGTAAACTATATACATGTATATATGAATATGTACATACATGTATGTAAATAATTGTATGGTTTAATAGCTTTATTTTACAAAAAACTATTCAAAACACTATAATTATGTTTTATAACCTGACACAGATTAGTTATGTTTTATTGCCTGACACAGATGAATAACAGAAAATAATAAGATACAAGATAAGTGCATTCATTGTTTGAGCTTTGACATGATTTGTATAGCTCACATACATGACTCTCAAAAAATTAACTTAATAAACCTTGACTAGTCACTGTCTAGAAAGCTGGAAAACACTTTTAAAGAGCCTGAATGGTCTGTTTCAAATAGTGTATGCTTCAAGTTGTCTGCAATCGCTACTAGATTCACAGAACATATGCCATCAGAGACGAATAACAGCAAAATTGAGCTTGTTATGAGAAAACACTGTGAGGTGAGTGAGTATTTCAGAAGTCGACCTTCAGCACGTAATGAAAGGACTCTGAGAATCATTTAAGTTTCAAAGCGACTTTATTCTCTCTGTGAGACCTACACACGCAGACTCTATGGCCAAGGAGATAGCACCCAAGAAAATGGTACAGACTTCAACTGACTAACAGACTGGCTGTTTGTGTCTAGGTCTAAACCAGTCAGTCCCTCCCTTCAATCGCTGAAAAACCATGTGCATTGTGTCAATTATGTAGCAGCTATACATACATGTATATGGAAAGGGTCAACAACACAACTTGCCAAAGCACAATTTCCTTCTTTACATCGGTGGATACTGGGTAAGGAAATTGATGAGTATGCAGTAAAGTGTCATACCACAATTATCGCCCCACCTGAAATTCTACAAGCTGTTCTATGGGAGTGTCAAAATACAGGTTCCGAGGGAACTGATGTGCCAGTATCATGGCAGAGCTGCCTTACACAGAGCTTTACACATGCATGCACTGAAACAAAACTGTAGCAGGAGTAGCAGAAGATGCCGATAGTGAGGAAAATGATTAAGAACTAATTATATTGAACAAATAGTTAGGATATGCGATATTTTGAAATATCCCAGCTCGTTTTGTAAGACTGCTGATATTAGCTGTTAATAATACCACTAATAATAATGCTAATAATAATCACCAATAATTATATTCTATGATTCATCAGTTTCAGGTTATAAAACATAATTAAAGAGGTTTTGAATTTTTTGTGTAAAATAAAGCTATTAACCATACAACTATACACACATTTACATATACGTATACGTATATACATGTATATAGTTTACATGTGGTTGTAACAATCGTAAGATATAGAAAGTTAGAAAGTAGATAGAAGATGAATTTTGACTTCACCAATGACAGCCTAAATTGCAGCAAAATAAATATTATAAAAAGTTGCAAATCTGATGGTTCTATGGAAAGAATCTTATTTACAGGGGTGATAAATCCTAAAATAAAATTTTATTAAATTTCTTTCAGAATTGGGAATGACAGCTGTGGCAACTGTTCAGTTTTGAATTATCCATACCAAAATTAGTCTGAATCACTGCAGAAATTGCCACTGAAAGGGGGTGCCAACGGAGATGCAAGAATAAACTGCCTTGGCCCACTGCCCAACATAGCTGCAAGGTGGTTAAGCTGAGCCGTTTTTAGTGTTAGTTGTTAGTGTGCACAGCTGCTCAGCCAAAGATTTGAGTTCAATTTCCCATGCAATGTTTTTCCTAACCTCTATATCTAGCTTTAGACATATGGACAGACACTGCTATTATTTATATTATTAGTGTCATTCTAAAAACTGTCTTCACAACCGGGTGGCTGGTAGGAGGTGAGCCAAGGCCTTAGCCTGATGATTTTGACTTTAACGAGTCATTTTACTGAATAGTCTTCCTTAAAATCTGACCAGCTCCTAGCAGCACTGTTTTCTGAGTTGTTTGAAAGACTATTGAGCACTGACCTCAATGAGATATGACACAAGCTGGCTGAATAATGTATCAATCACTCCAATCACTACATACATTATATTACTTTCGGTTGAAAATTCTACAGCCTTCGACGCTCCAATCTTGCACTTTGTACATCTCCTTTATATATTTCCTTCTTCTTTTTACTCTGGCATCACATAGGATGGTTATACAACTAATCTGACAATCTGTTGTTTCTTTTTTTATCAGTACTAAACCTTTCACTTTGTCATTCTCAGACACTGGCTCTACCCTATGGTTATACTATTATGCTGTGTGTGGTATGCCATGCTTCTTACAGATACTCCAGTAATCTGCTGAGGCCACTTGATCAAGTCAGAGGTTGTATTCAGTTTGTGCAATCTTTGAGCACTTGTTTACAATATGGCTGTTTCACCCTTTGTCTTACACAACCTGCACTTAGTTACCATTCCTGGAATTGGTTTGCAGTGCTTAGTCTTGCGCTGCTGTTATTAGACACTCTGCCTCTTTCTTAAGGCCTCTTTTTGTCATCCACTTTTGTGTCCCCTACTGTCTGATTGCTTGTTTTCATTTGTTATAGTTCATTCATCAGTCTTGGTGTTCATTATCTAGCATAGCACCTTCTAGTTTGTTTTCGAAATTCTATCTTACATGTCTTATTCATTGTTAGTTATCAGTTTATTTAAAATATGTATATGTATGTAATATGTATTTTTTCAGACTGCGGCTTTCATACTTTACAATTATCATTGTATTGCTATTACTAGTACCCATGGCAGTCCGCTGTACTTTGAGGGATGGTCATGCGTGTTGATAAAGTGCAGAGAATAATTACATCCACAATTATTCTACCCTTAAAGAAGACAGCTCATTATTGCATGTGTTAGGGTAGTCGACTCTTAAGCTGTATGCCACCAGTAGCCAAACCAATAAAAATAGTTTTTTTAATCTCTGCCCCTAGCTTCAGAGGCACAGACAAAAGTGTTGCATACTATAGAAATTATTGAATACTGTCTGCTCTGTTTGATGTTTGCCTATTAAAACCGGTAAAAAAGGAAAGCCTGAACCTGTTCTTCATTAGATGAAGTAATTCGCTTAACCACTCTCCGCTTTGTGAGGTAGCATTTTATTGACAAACAGCAATGTTTTATTCAATACAATTATATAAATATAAAATGCTAGTAGAAACAAAAAAATTTTCTTTGTAACTATTGATGCATTGTTGTAATGATAGCCAATGAACTAAGATAAAATAACTGAATTTTTGCTGCCTTCATCACAAAATTAGCTGCAAGCGATTCTTACAGTATGTTTGTAATAATGTAGCCAGAACAGTGTAAGCTTTTTAATTAGTAGCATGCCTAATGGCCTGTTCATGGTTTTCCAAACACTTGTTATGAAGTCAATTAACACTTTGATGCCGTATTGGCCGTGGGCCAAGACAGTTTATTTTGCGTTTCCATTGGCACCGTTTTTCAGTGGAAATTTTTGCAGTGATTTAGACTAATTATTGTATAGATAATTCAAAGCTGAAGAAGTGCCGTAGCTGTCATTTCCACTTCTATGAGAGATCTGGCAAAAATGACATTTTAGGATTTATCTCCCCTGTAAATACGATTTCTTCCATAGAAGCATCAAATTTGCTATTTTTATCTAAATTATCTTGCAGTGATTTAGAATACCAGGGGAGAAGTCAAAATTAACATTCTATCTATTGTTGAACATTCCATATCCTACGATTGTTACATGCACACTAAAACTATATACATGTGCATACGTATATGTACATGGATATATAACTGTATAGTTTAATAGCTTCATTTTACAATACGAAATAAAAACATTATAATAATATTATGTTTTATAAACTGACACTGATGAATCATAGAAAATAATAAAAACACATTGTGAATACTTAGTATGTGTTTGAATAATGATGTCTCTACTTTTGTAGAATATATCTTTTAAATTTATTTGGTATTATATCGTTTTTGTAATTAAGTATCAATATGTTGTTGATTTCTTAACATTAATATCAAAAGATGATTTTTTTAGCGTAGTTCTGCATGATCATACTATATTTGCATAAATTTGTTGCTGTTTGCTATTTATTTTTAGCACTGTTGTGAAGTAATAAAATACAAACTATTTTAATTGGTTTTAATGCATTTACAACTTTTTGGATAAAAATGTTAGGTAAACCAGCTGTTTTAGTACCTACCATTCAGTCCCTTCTTGCCATGACAATAACCAGTCAGCCAACATCCACATTTGCAAACTATATTTGTTGTACAATAAATAAAATGCTATGAGTTTTTTTATATTGAGGAAAAGTAGCCAATTTACACATAAGTTCAAAAGATAAACCACAATCATCGAAATCAAACCATCAGTTTTAAAGGTTTATATTCAAAAAATAACTTCTTGCTAATTCAATTCATAATTGGTTTGTTTATTATTCACATCACATAACACTTTGATTTCATGCCTGATAAAAACCTGCCTATAAAAGCTCAGCTGGCAGACATCAGTTGTGCATTTTATTGCAAAATTTGGGGTAAGGAGACTTAACTCTTAAGTGTGTACAGATTTTACCTATGAATTCATTAATTTTGGACACATATCCTTGAGGAGACAACTCCAAGTTCAAAACTACCTTTAACGAATTTAAAAATATATCCTCGATAGGAGGCAAAAATGTTCCGCCTCCTATTATCAATTTGCTATACACATTTTAGATAATTTTTATATATACGAAGGCCTCTTATTAGGGGGCCTCCCATCCTACATATTTTGAGTATATATATATATATATATATATATATATATATATATATATATATATATATATATATATATATATATATATATATATATATATAGAACTATATTTCCCAACTAGGAGGCTTCTATCAATATATAATCCATGTTAGGAGGCTCTGAAAAATTAGGAGGCGTCCAAGGAGCCTCCTAATTCTAGCAGTGTTTATAGTGCTTAACAACCCTATAGAAGTATTTTAAACATGATTCCCATAATTGCCTTATATATCTATATTCATATATATGGAAAAGAGGAGACAACTCCAACAAAAATGTGTAATTTTCTATCAATAAATTATAAACTCTAGGAGGCTCTTATATATGGAACTAGGAGGCATATATCAATTTTAAAATATTCTTACTTTTAATTGGTTTGGTATCGTTTCAGTTAATAGCACAATCTATTTAAAAACACATTGCAATAAGCTTACATGTATGACTAAGCATCAACCAATACAAGGAATTAGCAGCTATGTCGGACACAGTCAGTTTTGCTAATATTCATGATAGCTTTATTAGATTTGAGAAATAAAGTTGTATATTAACAAACTACAATACATTACAATTTATTTGCTGACCCTCTTTATGGTTTTCAAAACTGCCATTTAAGCACTCCCTTTTTTTGCAAGGTTTCTCATTGATCTGCTCTTTTTTGTGAAAATTCACAATAATTGCACATTATGGTTTCAACTGATGTTTTAGCATGGCTGTAGTAAAAGTTTAAATAAGTCTATAATCAGTACAATTCATATTTTCGCTGTCGTTGCATCCAGCCACAAAATAAAACTTTTTTTGAAACTTTGCATTCGAACGTAATACCTGAGAGATGCTTTTCTAGTCGAAGAATTGATTTTTTAAATTTATTGAAGTAAAGTGGCAAAAGTATAACCACAGTATATAACAGCTAGAGAGATGTGGCTGTTATAATGTTGCTGTGGCTGTTAGGACTATTAGCTCTTCACCCATGTAGTCTACTAGAGCTTGGTAGCAGCAGAATAACTACATGTAAGGGAGCAAGTCACTTTTGGTAAGTTGATCATGTTATTTTAATCAATTTACAGTTTATTTACTTGAAACATACAGTTGTAGAAAAACAGTATAAATTTTATTTAATATTGAAATAGGACTAGCGTGAAAAAAGTATGTTTCAATTATTATAGCTTTTAAGGAATGTAGCATAGAACACGTTTGATATATTTTTTACACCCGTTTATGTCATCCAACTGCTGATATTGTTCTGCATAGAAAAGTCAAGAAAAGTCAGCATTATAATACCATAAAGGAGAATAACAAAACTTTTGTAAATTCCTAATTTTGGACTTTATTATTGTTACACAAATGTTCAGTTTTGTAACATCAACACAGACACGCCAGCTGATAATTAATAGTTATTTTATTGAATCAGTTAAGTCTCCAACTTTAATCTATTTTCAGTTATTATTATATTAATTTTTGATGCTTTTTTATAATGATAAGTAAAGTTATTAATGTGGTTCTACCAACAGTCAAAACTGTTATTAGACTAACATGATCATTATGTTATTGTATTATTGTTATCATGAATAGTGGGAGTTTGTGTATTTCAGTTATGATTTTGTAAGTAATAGTAGTACATGCGTAGGCTTAAGCAAGTAAGTGGGGTATATGCAGCCTTTGAATTTTAAAACTTTTAGTATTTAGTTTGAATCTTGTGTAGTAATTGTGTAGTAATTAGGAGCTTAGCTGTTTTATAGAGCTTCAGTAGTAGGAGGCAGATATTCAAGTTTGACAAAAAAACCTAACCAGTGAACTAAAATGTGTATTTTGCATTCATTTTGGTTTGTATATCTGTTTATGCTATTTGAATTATCTTTTCATTTTTTGTAGAAACTTGGTAAGCATTATTGCCAGTATATTCATCAGATGGCAGAGAGTATTAGACAAAGTTGGATGTTCTTTTCTAGAAAAGGTATAATGCTAATTACACGTTGGTTTGCATAAAAAATATGTCAAAATAATCAAGGTTTCATCCACCGAATTTTATAATATTTTTGAACACATACATAATTATAGATTAAAAACTATAAAACATTATATCAGTAAGGTTGTATTTTGAAATGTAGTAATGTTTGACGTTTTGGGAAAGTTACTATGATAAGCAAAACTTTAAATTCACCAACAGAAAATATTCTGTACAAAGTTTTACTGTAACTAGCAAATGTATACCTGACGTAAGAATGTAACAACATGCCCAAAAGTAGTTTTTCTTTGTATAGTTGCAAATAATCAATGACGCTTTAGTTATAGATAACTGCTGGATGAGAAGCATTGATGGCCCACACCAAAGACTGATTTGCAGACATCAAATTAAAGGTATGCGATATTGCAATAAGCTGCTGTAAAATAGCACCTTATACATGTGAGCCAAAAATTAGTGTGATATTTTGATATATAGCTTCAGTAAGAAAAGTTGTCAATTTTTATAGGCATTGTATTATTTCAAACGCTTACATAAACCATTATGCCACTTTTGTGTTCTATTCATCTATTATTGGCAGATTACATAATACAGATAGTGCAAACCAATCAAAGGAATGTAGCATAGCATAGAGCTTTAGTATTACTCTTCTTAGTCTTTATGAGTCATGGTAGCAATTGCTTAGCAATTGCATAATTATATAAAATGAATAGTTTTCTATGGTTACCCATTACCACTTTTAGTTACTCAGCCAACACTGAGAGTAATTATCAGATTTGAGATATCATGTTTAGAGGCAGGAGATTGACAAATATTTTGTTTGTTTTTACTCTTACCCTACCGTATGCGAATTTATGCTAAATCTATCAGCGACTGCCGTATGCACATTTATGCGAATTTTCCAACAATTGCGTGGTCACCTAATTTTATTATCCGTTGAAAACATAACCGATGATTTTAAATTTTTAAAATATTAAAATAAGCAGTTTCAAATTTTTTTTTGGGAATTTTCAAAATAGAAATGGACATGTTTTGTGTAAGTTTTGTTAAGTATCGCGCAAATCAGAAAACAGATAATTACTTATGTTGACATTATAGCCAATTGAAATTCAGATTTTTGTGATTACACAGATAATTAAAGTAGCAGCAGTGACTCTGATGATAGTGAAAGTAATAGTTTTGTAAGTGTAAGGGACATTGTAGAGGATCGTTTTAGCTTCGTAGCGATCGTAGCTTCACATAGCTTTAGCAATGCACGGTGAAGTTACATTGATTTATGCATAGCACTATAATAGCTACTAGCATTGAAATATGTTAACATTTTAGCAAAATAAAATATATTACAAAAAGTTTCTAGATAAACTTTGAAGTTGAAACAAAATTGTATACATATCATGAAGCTAAATTGGCAATTTTCGGTGAAATGGCTGGCGGTAGGCCGGTAGCTTAATTTGTACATGGGTGGCAGTAAAAGGGTAAAGCTATAGAAGAATTAGAGATACAAATGTATGTATTTCCTTTTGAATGATTTAGTGAACTTTGATGATTCAAGACAATGAGTTTGGCGAATGATATATATATATAAGATGCTGCTGAAGTTGCGCAATGACTTGCATTTAATAGTTTGTTAGAAATTCAACTCATGGCTTTTAATTATTACCTCAAAATGTTGAAAACATGCAATAGGAAGGGTCAGAACACTACTAAAAGTCATAGTTGCTCAAACCTGAAATACAGTAGGTTTTATACAATTTGTTATACAATAACAAAACTGCAAAACTATTGGTAAAAAAATAAATAGCAATATATATTATTATTTTTGGCCTTCGGTATCGGGCAGCATGTATGCAGTTTGTTTGCTGATGTTAACAAAAGTTTTACTAATAAGCTACATAATTTGCTCAATTATTGGTGTCAACTTTAAAATTTAAAACAAATGTAGCTGTGTTAGCACTTTTAGAATATACTACAAACAACGCAGAGGAATTTTTTGTGGCATATGACTTGAATTGAAGAGTTCTCTGAAAATGCAACTTGTATTTGCCCATTTTAATACTTTAAAATGTCAAAGGGAGCTCATAATGAAAGCAACTTTAATATAATTTCAAAATGCTCAAAGCGGTATGGATGTTATGTTGACAAACATTAAAAGGTCACTCTGTACTATGGCTAGTAAGTATTTACATGTATTTAGATTTTGCATTGATGCTTTCAATTAGGTAGTGTAGGAAATCTATTTACATTAGCTAAACTACCAGCATGTGCAATACCCAGCTCAGTTTCCTATCCATCACAAACATTTTGCCAATGCTTATAATAATTCATTGCTCTTTTTAAATCTGATTTCTGAACCAAAGGTAGTTTCAGCGGTATAAGAACATATACTTATCTTCCTATGGGCCTACTCACTGTTTTGTAGCAGCAAAGGCCATTGTTTTTAAAAGGTCTGTAAGAATTGTATTACTTATTTTGACTTCCAACGGTGCTCGTAGCAAATATAATTTCAGTACCACTTGCATCAATAAAGTTATTATTAATTGTTTCGTAAAGTATTTAGAGCAAAACAATATTTTATGTGCACAACAAACATTTTTGCTGCAAGCTTACTAAAACAAACTAAAACGTTTATTTTTATGTTACATTTTAATTAAAGAGCATGTTCTATTCAGTTATTGCTGTCAGTACTATGCAGTTATTGCTGTCAATGATCTTTGTGCATTCTTGGTACACTTTTATGTTAAACTGCCAATGCATTAAACACTTTAGAAATAAAGTGTCTAAACAAGGATGCATAACATGAAATTTGTCAGTGGCTTGTTTTGACCTATATCTATCACTTTTTTTGCCAAAGGTGTCTAGCTTTACTAAAAAGTTTGGTAGTAAAATTGTACATAAATTCATTGCCTGCATACCTATCAATCATGATGCCTATGCTCTTATTATGTGTGTTCTACTATTGCCTGCTTAGCTAATTCACTTTCTACTTCTCCATAGCCTCAGCCTCCGAATGAAAGCTATTGTTGTTATTCCTATTCTTTGTAACTTTATAATATATGAGTTTATGAAGGAGGTTGTGGTTGGGCAGCTCATCTGCTTTTCACTCTATTAGAAGTATTGCAGCACAATTATAACTGCAGTAATAAAATCTGCACAGAATTGCATAATGTGGTCTTATTCTCCATGGTCTTCTAACTAGCAGAAATCACCTATGTACTTATGCAATTGTGGTTTGTGCTTAAAGTGACTCACTCTCCTAATGTGGCATGGCTTGCTACCCCTTCTTGCATGCTAGTCAATTGATTAAATAGATTGTAAGAAACCAGTCAACCTCTCATTCCTACACAACCTAAAGACTCATCACATAAGTTCAACCTTCTAGCGAGATTGTAGCTGCTAAAATTTTTGCTTTTTTCACGCGTCTAGCCATTTAGGATTTTGCAGCAGCAGAAGAACATACTAAGCATGTCACAATTGGTATATTTGTTTGTCACAATTGTTTTATATTACTTTTGCCAATTTTGTCACTGAATTAATTGTACCATATTATGGTGAAAAGTCCTCATGAAAAGTGTTTTACTTTGCCTCAATACCAATGCAAAAGGTTAGACCGGTAGTGGCCTTTTTTGATATTTAGGCGAGCCGCTTTAAATACTATTTCTAAGCAACTTACTCATGTCATCAAATTGCGATGGCAAACAACAATGCATAGGTTTTCGCAGCCATTTTCGATTTGGATTTTACTGCCTTAATTGCAGGATCGTAATATTGTCAAGTTAAAAAGGTCAAGAAACCCCAACTTTATAATGCTAAAAGAATGAAATTATTACTAATTTTCATAAAATGATAACATTGTAATTATACACGAGGGTAGCTTTGTGAGATTAACCGGCACACATTAAAATAATTATGGTAACATATAGCATGGTAGCCAGCAATTGATGAATATCTGTGACTCTGTCGATGCTCCTAACTTTTGTAACTTTTTAAAAAACAATAAAATAATTATGGATGCTTTTTATTCTGATTAGTAGTGTTAGCTGATTGATAGCACCAAACAGGCAGAATTAATAGTATACTATACTGCCCTGAGCAAGCAAAACGCTGTATCTTGATATTTGTAAATTGTTCAGCACAAGCACAAACGCGTTTTGGTCGAGCCTGGCATCAGTATTAGCAGTATTTTAGTTGTTTTTTTATTTATTATGGTGAGATATCCAACAATCTTTAGCGAAAAATTTTTTTTGTTAAACTTTAAAATCAAAGGAGTTATTTCACTTAGGGCATTTTGTTTGCTTAAATTGACAATTTACTAAGCTGGCACTAGGCAATCAAACGCCCTATCACAGCGGATAGGGCCTTTTGATTGCTTAATTGGACTGGTTTCTCATTGTTAGTTTGCCACAAGACCATTTGCCATGACTGGATTATCAAAGGATTACAAGTTTAAATTCTGATATTAATCCGCAATTAGTCAACAAAATGATATATGTTGCAATTCCTATTACTCATCCAGTCAACACATGGATTAAAGCCCTGTAATAGCCATATTCAGCTCAAAAGTTAAGAGATGATCAAAGATCATGGTATCCTTCAAACCTGATGTTATGAAATGAAAGGAATGAGTAAAATAGTAGTTTAAAAAAGATCAAACGCTTTTATTGAAAATAATTTAAAACAAACAACTGAGTGCAATAATGTCAGTATTTTAAAAAAGCAAAACCTTCTAATGGACATGTAATTAAAACAAATTTTTCATCAACTCTCTGAGTCGGATTTTTAAATCGAGACTTTTGTCACTTAGATATCGTCCTGTCATAATAAATATATTATGATAAAAAAATAGCAATAAGATTGAGCACTTAGAAGTGCACTAGCTTGTATGAGCCGCCTCAAAACAACCAATTATATATGCTTCAGTTTCGCTTCCCTTTGTTTATATACTCTTTGATTACATAATGCTGTTCATAATGTCCAACTTTGTGTATGTTCAGGCCAATCAAAACGCTGTATCTGCAGATAGAGCGCTTTGATTGCCACTTTATGTGTGGTAAATGTGGATAGGGCGTTTTGCACATTGTGAAAAGTGCTATTTCTGGTGGTCTCAGATATATGAAATTTCGAGACATGTTAGATCTCAACCTAAATTACATTAAAGCACAAAAAAGTGAATTTTGAAAAAACTTGTCAGATAGGGCGTTTTGCTTGCTTAGGGCAGTATAAAGTTATGATAATGTACTATTTTCATTGTAATTAACAAGTTGATGCATTTTAGTTGTAATTTGAGACGGATTGAAACTAGAGGCTGAGTCATAAGTAAGTGACTGGAGTAAATGAAACCCTTTAAATTGTTGAAGCTTTAAAATCTATGTTTCAATTTTGTAGAAGAATATCGCATGAGATAAATTATTACTGATTCATGGAATTTTAGTAATGGGAGGAAGGGACACGGATTTGCTGAAAAACCTAAAAACATCAGGCATTTTTTTCATCAATTTTAATCTGCATAACATCTGTTTGGGCTATTCAAATTGTTTTGCTTATTTTGGTAGAAACCTGGTCATCGCATCCAAGCACTATATCCACCAGATGAAAAATGGTACGAAGCACAGCTGGACGCTTTCTTGAAGGGGGTATGTTGCTGATTAACGGTTAATTTACACAAGAGCACGCCACATTAATAAAAGTTTTATTTCACAAAGTATATAAGAAATAAGATTACTGTAAAACCTTTGTTTGAATGCCATGGCACTGCAGTTTTTAACCCTTCTAATTATAGTGGCAACAATTGTCGATTGCGCTTCATAGTATATGTTCAACTTTTATTAGCTTCAAATTCTATCTAAAACACTTTTGTTATAGATTTTATTTTTCCAACACGTTTAAAAATAGTATTATTCAAAAAACTTAATGCATTCCTACTTCGTGCATTGCTAAAGCTATGTGAAGCTACGATCACTTCGAAGCTCGAAAAACGATGCTTTGCCATGTTCCTTACTCTTACGAAACTATTACTTTGACCACCATTGGAGTCACTATTGGAGCTGCTACTTTTATTATATGTCTAATCACTAAAACCTGAATCGGTCATCAACAATCATCAATACTGTCATCAAAATAAGTAATTCTCTGTTTTTCAATTCTGGATGTACTTGCGAAAGCTATAATAGCACTAACTAATTTGATAATCAGAATCTCAAATTAGTAAATCAAGAAACCTAAATGTTTCTTTTCAGGTTGAAAAGTCCTAAACAAAAATTTCAAACTGCTTTGTGAGTTTAGAGTAATTTTACAGGGAAATCTTCGGACAACACTGTCAATACCATAAAAGGTCTCGTACTACAACATAATATTATTATGCTTTACTATTTATCTTGTGGTGTTGACTGATGTTCTAAAAAAAGAGTCAAGGAGATTGACCAACCAGAAGCTGAGATATAGCCTGCCAAACCCAAGTCTACCAAAAAACAAGCGTTTTGGTAATCATCATTATATGACGTATGAAATCGACTTGTGTGCCATTGGTCAATTAAACCAACTAATGTGCTCTCCTATAACAATCACGGCCTTTTAATTGGTTTAATCCCTAGAAGTATAGAACAATCAAATTGGGCCTCACAATTACTGCTCTGAGAATTCCGAACCAGTCCCTCTGACGTGTAGATTAGTTTTAGCATAAAATGATTACACGCATCTATAATTTTGCAACATTTCGCTATCTTGCTAGTTCAGCTCAGTTTTGTTGTTCTCCCACTTAGCTTCCTTATTCAGACTCATCTTTAGCGCTGTTCAGATTTTTTTAACTATAGCTAATAAATGGAATCAATTAAATCAATCATTAATCTCGGTTATCAATTGGACTTTTGTACAAATTATATTAGTTACATCATTTATTCCATACACAGATATATAATTATTTTGTATAATATACATTATGATTATTATATTAATCATAAAACCAATTACAGATAAGATAATAGATAAATAGAAAAATCAAATTAAAAACTATCGTTTTCTTTTCATACAGCAAGAGCAGCACGGTCAAGATATTCTTTTTTTAAATTATAGTTATAGTGAACTTACCATCTGTTAATAGTGACGATAGTCATGATAATCTACTGAATGCTGCAGTAGGTACACAGTAGAAAAATGATGAATGAACAAAAATCCACAATCCTATTTCTTATTCTAAACAAACTGCAAATTGCGGATGTCGCATGTAGACTATACACAGGCTGTTCGTTGAACAGAGGATCTTCGGTTATCAAATTTTAACTCAATCTTTTCAGATCCGAAGAGATCGAGTTAAAATTTGAAGCACAATCGTCAAAATCTGCTCTTCTGTTTTGAAAAATCATGGCGAGGGGTTGTGGGCAAATTCCTTTACCACACAATGTTTGCTTGATTTTTCTGAGAAACCAGAGCTAGTCTGTAAATTTTTTACTATCGCGAGAAGCGTTTCTCATCTCATAGCCTAAAACAATCATTATATGTAACAGCGGTAAGGGTGCGCAACACCGGCACATGACCAATAAGTCGATTTCATATGTCATATATCTCCGGATTTTCAAAGGGTTTTCCTCTGATTCGGTATTAGGTAGACCTGTGTTTGGCTGGCTATATCTCAGCTCCTAGTGGGTCAGTCTCCTTGATTCTTTTTTTAGAACATTAGTCAACGCCTCAAGAAAACTAATTAAACATAATAATATTATGTTTTCGCTATTCTTTAAGCTATAGAATAATTAGCGGTACAAATATTTGTATTTCTTTTTGAATGATTTGGTGAACTTTGATGATTCAAGACAATGAGTTTGGCGAATGATATATATAAGATGCTGCTGAAGTTGCGCAATGACTTGCTTTTAATAGTTTGTTAGAAATTCAACTCATGGCTTTTCATTGTTACCTCAAAATGTTGAAACCACCTGATAGGAAGGTTCAGAACACTACTAAAACTCATATTTGCTCAAACCTGAAATACAATAGGTTGCATATAAATTGCAATACAAAGACAAAACTGCAAGACTATTGGTAAAAACATAAATAGCAATATATATTATTATTATTGGCCTTCGGTATTGGACAGCATTTATGCGGTTTGTTTGCCGATGTTAACAAAAGTTTTACTAATAAGCTACATAATTTGCTAAATTACTGGTGTCAACTTTAAAAATTTAAACAAATGTAATGTTAGCACTTATAAAATATTCTACAAACAACGTAGAGAAATTTTTGTGGCATATGACTTCAATTGAATAGTTACCTAAAATTGCAATTTGTATTTGCCCGTTTTAGTACTTTGAAATGTCAAAGGAACTCATAATGAAATCCACTTTAATAGAATTTAGAGATGCTCAAAGCGGACGGATGCTATGTGGACCAACAATAAAAGGTCACTCCGTACTATGGCTAGTAAGTAGTTACATGTATTTAGATTTTGCATTGATGCTTTCAATTAGATAGTGTAGGAAATCTATTTACATTAGCTAAATTACCCTCATGTGCAAGACCCGGCTTTGTTTCCTAGCCATCACAACATTATGCCAATGCATATTATAATTCATTGCTTTGTTCAAAACTGATTTCTGAGCCAAAGGTAGTTTTAGCAGTATAAGAACATGTACTTCTTTTCCTATGGGTCTACTCACTGTTTTGTAGCAGCAATGGCAATTGTTTTTTAAAAGATCTCTAAGAATTTTATTACTTATTTTGATTTCCATTGGTGCTCGTAGCAAATATAATTTCAATACAATTTGCATCAATAAAGTTATTACCACTTGTTTCGTAAAGTATTTGGAGCAAAATAATATTTTAGGTGCAAAACAAACATTTTTGCTGCAAGCTTACCAAAACAAAATAAAACATTTTATGTTACATTTTAATTAAACACCATGTTCTATTCAGTTATTGCTGTCAGTACTCTGGCCTATGTTGGTAAAACTAGTTACCAAACCAAATTTTAGTTTTTCCGCTCGCCGCTCCAGAGTATTTAATCAACTGAGCTAGTTTTTACAACAGACCTGTATTACAAGACAAAGAATGTTCATATTTATTTTGAATGATCAAAGTAAAACCTAATCTTCAATAATCCCATTGAACTAGTTATGCAAGCAAAATTTTGAGTAATTATGCCAGGTATTCTGCTGGATTAACTAAAAAAATCAGAAATTCACAACACAATAAGAAATAACTTTTTTTGGGTCATTTTCTAAATTTAAGTGAATGTGTCTGAGTAGAATGTTTTATCAATTTCTTGACAGTTCAGGGCATTATTATTACTGGTAAAATGTGAATAATAGAACTCAGTATTACTATTGATCAATAAAACCACCCAAAGTCGAGATATCTAAAGTTAGAAAAAATTTGGTGCCGTGCTAGGTTCAGCCCGACTGATCATCGCTAACAATAAATTGCAGTCAAAAAGAAGTTTTGAACAGCAAAAATGCCGTCAAGATAGAATGTTATTGTATTTTTATTGGCTCTCTATGTGACATTAATTTTTTCTCTGGGTTCTACATAGACACAATGGGCTTGTTTGGAATCTACCCAATTTATGGTGTTGTTGTATTGTGCCGGTTTTGCAACCTGACTCTCCAGGTTCCATCCCCGAGTGGGAAAATGTTTTTACTTAACGTTCTAAGAGTGGCTTAAGATGAATAGAAAGAAATTGCTGTTATTGTATGTTAGATTGAGTAACTAAGTATGTTGTGCAAGTAAATCATATTATTACTGTAGATAATATGCACAGCAAGGAAAAATGTGTGAGTTTCATTTTAGCAATCACAGTAACTGAGTTGTGCCCATGCATTGTTTTCAACTAATTTTTTTAAGTTTTTGTATGCAGTGCAGCAGCGATATGTGACTGAATAAGAAACTATAACATAGATCATATTTATAAATATTGAGTTACATTATTTGTTTATTTTAGTGAGTAGAAAGTTATGCAGCCTAAAAGAAAATGGAGCGTTCAAAAAGCCATGATCGGATGATTTATGCAACCTACCAACAATGTCAGAGCTGTATACTGTTAAAAGAAATTGGTGTTTGAAAATTATAATGATGACTTATGCCCGAGCCCACAACTTACTCAAGAAGCTGCAAAATTAAACTGGCAGCAGGGTCTTCTTGTCGTTGAGGCTTTTGTAATATCGCATTAAACTTGACGTCTGAATAAATTTACTCCGTTTGGCGACTAAGCAACACCCATTCTATGGTACTTGACTAGTTAAATTTTTTGGTATCAAGCATGGTGGCTGTTGTTGTTTTATATACACATTTATGAAATCCTACCTTAAAGTTTAACATACTATACAATATGTAAGTTTTAACAACAATTAAATTATTTCAGAAAAAAATACTTGGAAATGTGCAACAGAGGCCGGTTTGCCCACAACTCATGATTGCACCAATAGGCAAAAAGATATAGTAGATTCTATAGCAAAATGTTGTGAGTGTTTTTAGATAATTTTGTTACTCTTCTGATATGTCATAAGTCAGAAAAGTCATTATGCGTATAAGTTGCTAAAAGAGAACAAGGTTTTTATGGCCTCTTAGCTAATGTGTGCAAGTTATGTTACCTTCTTAACATAGTACATAATCGATCATAGCCTTTTTGAAGTATGTACACTGTATACGTCATAGGTACCTCTAGAACCTATATTTAAGTTAAATACCTTTTTACAAATGTGAAAGGTATATCGCTATAAGATACAAGTTGTATAGTTTCATGCAACCTTCTGACTAGTACACAAATTATGTTTGTTAAGTAATAATAACAAATAAATAAGTTATAGCAACCTACTAAATGATATATAAATAGCAGCAACCTCTTAAATAATATACAACTCATAGCAGCCTCCTAACTTATATATAAATAGTAGCTACCAACTAGATGAAATTAAAATTATAGCAAACTCTTACATGATCTATAAGTCATAGCAACATCCTAAATTCTATGTAACCCATAGCAACCTCTGCAATGATATGTAAGTTATAGCAACCTCCTAAATGATATATAAATAGCAGCAGCCTCCTAATTAATATATAATTCATAGCAGCCTACTAACTGATATATAAATAATTGCTATCAACTATGGAAAATTCAAATTATAGCAAGGTCTTAGGTGATCTATAAGTGATAGCAATATCCTAAATTATATGTAACTCATAGCAGCATCTGCAATGATATGTAAGTTATAGCAACCTCCTAAACGATATATAAATATCAGCAGCCTCCTAATTAATATATAATTCATAGCAGCCTCCTAACTGATATATAAATAATAGCTATAAACTATAAAAATTTAAATTATAGCAAGGTCTTAGGTGATCTATAAGTGATAGCATCATCCTAAATTATATGTAACTTATAGCAGCCTCTGCAATGATATGTAAGTTATAGCAACCTCCTAAATGATATATAAATATCAGCAGCCTCCTAATTAATATATAATTCATAGCAGCCTACTAACTGATATATAAATAATAGCTATCAACTATGGAAAATTCAAAATATAGCAAGGTCTTAGGTGATCTATAAGTGATAGCAATATCCTAAATTATATGTAACTCATAGCAGCATCTGCAATGATATGTAAGTTATAGCAACCTCCTAAACGATATATAAATATCAGCAGCCTCCTAATTAATATATAATTCATAGCAGCCTACTAACTGATATATAAATAATAGCTATCAACTATGGAAAATTCAAAATATAGCAAGGTCTTAGGTGATCTATAAGTGATTGCATCATCCTAAATTATATGAAACTCATATCAGCCTCTGCAATGATATGTAAGTTATAGCAACCTCCTAAATGATATATAAATATCAGCAGCCTCCCAATTAATATATAATCCATAGCAGTCTCCTAACTGATATATAAATAATAGCTATCAACTATGGGAAATTTAAAATATAGCAAGGTCTTAGGTGATTTATAAGTGATAGCATCATCCTAAATTATATGTAACTCATAGCAGCCTCTGCAATGATATGTAAGTTATAGCAACCTCCTAAATGATATAGAAATATCAGCAGCCTCCTAATTAATATATAATCCATAGCAGCCTCCTAACTGATATATAAATAATAGCTATCAACTATGGAAAATTCAAATTATAGCAAGGTCTTAGGTGATCTATAAGTGATAGCAACATCCTAAATTATATGTAACTCATAGCAGCTTCTGCAATGATATGTAAGTAATAGCAACCTCCTAAATGATATATAAATATCAGCAGCCTCCTAATTAATATATAATGCATAGCAGCCTCATAACTGATATATAAATAATAGCTATCAACTATGGAAAATTCAAATTATAGCAAGGTCTTAGGTGATCTATAAGTGATAGCAACATCCTAAATTATATGTAACTCACAGCAGCCTCTGCAATGATATGTAAGTTATAGCAACCTCCAAAACAATTTATAAATAGCAGCAGCCTCCTAAATAATATATAACTTATAGCAGCCTCCTCACTGATATATAGATAATTGCTACCAACTATGTGAAATTCAAATTATAGCAATTTCTCAAGTGATCTATAAGTTATAGCAACATACTTTATCATATGTAAATCAGAGCAGCCTCTAAAAGAAACAAGTTATAGCAAACTCCTTAATGATATAAGTTATGGCATCTTACCAAAGGGTATGTAAGCTATGCCATGCTATGTAATGTTTCCATTGCAATTATTACATAAGTTACAATGGTAACATTCTAATTTATGTGTAATTTGTAGCAATCTGCTAACTGGTAATCATTATTTTTGCTTACTCATTGAGTTATGAATTATTTTGCCTTCAAATTGATATGTAATTTACAACAACCATCTAGACATTCTCCACGTTTTGACAGTTTTTCTAGTATGCATATATACAAAGTATGATAAGGCGATGAATATATATTGTATGATACCATATTCTCCTAAAATTTCCATAAAAATATATAATAATTAGGAGGTGAATAAATATATATATATCTACAATGTAGATAAATTAGACCATATAGGAGGCTTACCCATATATATTTGCGTTAACTCCTAATCCCTTATATTCCGAAACCTCCTAACTGGTATATATTTATTCAACTCCTAACTCGGAAATATGGGTATATATATATATATATGTATGTATATATATATATATATATATATATATATGTATGTATATATATATGTATATATATATACATACATAAATAGATATATAAATAGATACATATATAGATATATTAATATCTCCCTTTCTGGAGAAGAAATTGAAAAATGCTGGAATGTAAGAACAACTGTAATCCCAGTAGTCATTGGGGCACTGGATGCAATAACACCGGCGCATAAAATGTGGCTTGCCCAAATACCAACAGCAATCAACTCAGGTGAGTTGCAGAAAAGTGTGCTATTGGGAACAGCTAAGATCTTGAGGCGAGTGCTCAAACTCCTAGGTCTTTATTAGGAGACCCGAGTTAGAGCAGAATTTACCACCCATACGGGGTATCCGGGGTGAGGAAACAATTTTTTTATATATATATTGTGGAGGACTAGACAAATGTATTAACTATGCTCTTATCCTTAGATATCAATGTTCTGTATTACAACCTTATGTGTGCTTTTCTATTATACCCTATTATGTAACACTGCATATCTAGGCCTGCCTCACAGGCCTGCCGCAACGTAATTAGGTGTTATGTAATCATTATGTAAGTGGGCGACGCTGTGCAACATGTATTCATGATTATATATAATAAATAGGCTAAATTCACTCACACCGACTGATCACGTTTATGCCTGCCTGGGTGGCTTAGTCAGGACCATTCTACCAAAGCTGATCTAGCTTCAAGTAAGGACTGCTTGGGAGATACCTAAGGAAGGCTAAGGGTTGGCTACGCTACAACAGGACCTGATCAGAAATGCCATAGCATTAGAGATCAGGCCCTACAGTAAGCTAGCCCGGAACCTAGACTAGCCTAGATAGGGTCTCAGAGAGCAGGCTGTGTTAGCGTTCCAAGTGAGCCTGAGATTGGGGCAACCAGCCGTGGCCTGATCAGACCACTAGGTGTGTCAGGCAGGCCGACGAGGGGAAGGCCCAGAGTTCAGGCTGCACCTGCTTGTTAGGATAGTAAGGCTGGCTCAGCTACCGGGCCAAGCCATTACAATATATATATATATATATATATATATATATATATATATATATATATATATATATATATATATTAATCTGTGTCTAAGTGTAGTCGTGTTATAGCAATGATAATAATTACCATCTACAGTGGTGTGCATAAACTTGGAATCACATTGTTTTGTTCACTCTATATCGAATGGATCTTCCATTTGCTTTCTATTTTCCCGCCAATTATGATGCCATGCCAGATATTATATATCAATCTGATCAGCAGAAGATGTGCTTTCAAACAATGCATTGATTGATTTAACACAATCATTTCTGAGTGATTTATATTAATCCTATTAAACAGATTAGCAATTTTATCTGGTCATTTTGCCTGGTAAACAGCATGCCTCGACGGTGTCAAATGGTGATCAAGAACAAGGGCTGGCCAATAAAATACTAATGCTCAGCTCAAGACACCTTACCAGTCCTTCTGAAGACCAACAATAACCCAACGGCCCTTTTCAGGGCCACCAATTTGTATAAAAGAGTTTGTTTGTATCCTATTTTATCAATTTTCACTAACAACATTCATAGCCTGCAATAAGTCTGCCTTTCGGTAGATCCACCCCCAGTGATAAAAATCTGAGAATATTTTCGAATATTTGGCATCATCTTGTTCTTCAGAATTTTCCCTTTCAAATGATATATATATTGATGGGGTTGAGGCACTTAATTCCAAAGAATTTCTTAGACAACAGCATATAAACATACATATTTGAAGATTTAACTGGTGATTCCAAGTTTATGCACACCACTGTAGCTTCAGGGCTCATAGCCTCACTAGCTGAATGCCTGGCATTGCAGGGGTAATAAAACAACTTATAAACAGTTGCAGATAATGTACTGTAATTGCAATGTAGTAGGTAATGTAGTGTTAATAAGCAGTTATATTACCCTTGCAACGCAGGGCATTCACCTAGTAATAAATGAAGCGTTGTGCATGTCTTGACAATGTTCTAATGAACTGGAATGTTTTGCAGAGATAAATTAATCATATTAGCAATGAGCATATTAGTCTTATTAGCAATGAACAAGATGAATGTTTGAAATATGTGACATATTATCTGAAAACCTACCTCAAAGAAGAATAATGGCTAATTTTGTGAATACTTTTTACAGAAGCAGCGGACGATTTTAACCTTAGCTCAAGTGTTGTTTTTGTAGGCCCAAATTTATTTTGGCTTAATTTAACTTTAACTTAAGTGACCTCATAACACCTTTCAGAGGTACATGTATATGGTTTCATTTGATACCATGCCTTCAAAGTTTGCTCCATAATCGAATTAAGGGCAAGTCAGTTAATGTCAACTCATGCATACCTCAGATGTTTAGATTTGTCACTCTGTAGCTTTTAAATGAAGTAGACGTATTGAAAGTGATTGTTAAGTATCCCTACCATAACTTTGCTAGTAGATGAACTAGGAAGCCTCATACTAAGTCATACACTGTGAAAAGAAGAAAAGCGATGAGACATGATCAAAGTCAACTAGCATTTTCAATGATTGGTGAAACATGTTTATTCATATAGAAGAGCAATAAAGGTGAAAAATTCAAACAGCAAGCAGTAAGCGCTGTAAAATAGTCAGCTGGTCTGAGGTTGGGTGAACAAAATCCTCCATAACATGACAAAAGCAATCACAAAGATTCTGTTATAAATTCTGCTGATGTTCCAAGCTTTAGCTGCAGGTAACAACATCTGTAAGGGCAAAAGCTTACAAAGATGTTTGATGTCAAAGATAGTCAATGACTCCGTCCAATGCACTCGTGCAACTGCATCAAGCTTTGAAAATATAAATTCTAACTGTTTACATGTTTCAAAAAACAAATAAGTCTGGTAAATCTAAAATTTTACTGTGCAATCATCGGTGGAGTTGTAGGAAGTTGCAGCTATGTGATTGCAGCCAATTTCATGCGCAACTAAAATTGATAGTAGTTGCTGCAGTGTAAACACACCGTAAGACATTTCCACTGTAAGCCTATTGAGTGATGTCATAGCGAAGAGGCAAACTGGTAAACATGACTAAAATAGTAAACTTTTGATTGATTACTGTTCATGCAGTCATAGAGCTTACTCCATGAATAATACCTACTTTGGGACAGCCATAGCATTGCTCAATGAGCGAATGATGGAGATGCGATGCACATGAGACTGGTGGGTTTAAATATACCATAGCCATCTATTTTGGCAGCACAACTAAATGTCTGGCCAGGTGTTTAGTTGTTAAAGGTTGACTTGCAACAAAATTCACATTACCGTTATTTGATATGAAAATATTCACTATGTCTTACTCTGTTGTGTTGTAGGTGCAAAATATGTGGAAATATGATTACAAGCTCTTAAAAGCTCAAAAACGAACATAAAATCGCAGCCCCACGAGACCGCCGTAGTTTGGATTCCCTTTCCAAAACGGCTCAAACGTGATGTAGTTGTGAGAGATGGATTCTGTTTACACTTTCATGCAATCTTATTCGTCAAAATGTTTTCGCAAATATACTTCACGCATTCAATCAAATTATGTCTATTGTTCTTACGCGTCAGTTTTATCGTCATTGTAATGCTGTCCTTTTTAGCACTGATATCTTATAACTTATCGCAAAAGTTCATTAAATATTTTAACCTTACCCCGAATGAGTACATATCATTGTCTGATAATCATGACGAGCCTGTTGGTCACCTTTGATGATCGAAAAGTGCTGCAAAATTTATTTGCAAAGTGTTGGGTCACATTATCAGATTATGACTTGCCAATTAGACCAGGCCGAAGCAAAACTGTAAAGTAGTGAGCACCTATATTTG
The DNA here is from genome assembly GCF_963576615.1 of Watersipora subatra. Classification (NCBI taxonomy): domain Eukaryota; kingdom Metazoa; phylum Bryozoa; class Gymnolaemata; order Cheilostomatida; family Watersiporidae; genus Watersipora; species Watersipora subatra. The sequence goes on from NC_088712.1 coordinate 10,474,101, forward strand.
ATATGCGGTCTTTGGTAAAACCCAAAGTGTTTGTCATAAACTAGTACTACGATAAGTTTTATATTGAGCTTTGTATTGGTCTTTCAATTCACGTGAGAACATCACGTGACAAGACGATAACCAAACTTCGTGGTTACGTCATCGAAATAAAGAGATTCCAATCTACGGCGGCTTTTCGTTTTTGAGCTTTTAAGAGCTTGTAATCCCTTTTCACATATTTTGCACCTACAACATAACAGAGTAAGACATGGTGAATCTTTTAATACCAAATAACTGTAATGTGAATTTTATTGCAAGCCAACCTTTGACACAGCTGCAACTATAATGGAAGACAGCTTCAAAACAGTGCCATTATATGTTGTAGCCACATAAGTATCAAAATGATTAATAAAAATTTGTGTGTATTTCTATTTTCAGAATGGCTGTAACATATATGCAACATTCCAAAACATTATGGTTAGGATGATGGCCCATGCGCCGCACGGTGAGATGGCATAGATAGTCAACGCATAGATAGTCAACAGACTGAGCTCGTGTTAGCAGTCAGACATCCTCTGCCTGTGTAACAGTCCTTGACAGTGAGACCGTCTAGTGTAGTGCTATTTGAAGGATGTGATTAATTCACTCATCTCTTAGAGCTCAACTAGAGAAGAGTTCAACATGCTAGCGAATTAACAGACAATAGCTGCGTTTCCATGACGCTCATAATTTGGAAACTGAGCCAATCCACAAGTGATCTGCGTCATGGAAACGACATAAATCCGCAAGCTAAGCGAGTTTTGTGATCTACAAAACATTATCGAATCCATTGTTCTTGCCAATTATGGAAACGACACTAGTGTTATTAATGTGCATTAGAATATCGATGACAATCACATTAAAAACATTTTCACGATTCAGTCGTTTTTATTTCCATTTCAGCAGTCTCAATGCGCCAACCTTCCGAATCATTGCTGCTAACCTTAGCGGGGACAAGACTGCTTAGCTATTTATTGAGTCATTAATTAGGCTAGTACTTGACCTATGAGGTCAAGCCTGGTGTTAAATCCACTTCAGCAAGTGTTTATTGAAACGCTCGATTGCAGAGTACAGTGTGTACATAGCAAAATGCTTAATTATTCATATTCTCTGATTTTAACGCGCAGTCACTCGTACTAAATCCTCATTGAAGTTGAGAGCACTTTTGCAGGATTTTATTACATTCAATTTACTCTTTTCTACATTTCAAGTGAACTTAGGTACAATACATCAACATTTTACTCAATCGAGGCCTGCATTTGTTTCACCTATGTTGTCATTTAAGTTCCTTCTATTTTATTGTTTGCATGCAAAACTTTAGCACAGAATAGAAAACCATTTTAATATTTAACAAGGCTCTTTAAAACACAAACAAAATTATTATTAATGAAGTATCCTAATTCAGCTTTAGTCTTGCTTCATGCAATGAAAACAACTTCTCTATAAGATATCACTGTTTTTCTGCAACAATGCTTTATTCAGTTGCAGAATTTAAAAAAAACTTTAGATAGGTTATTTTAAAATCTAAGCAAAAATCTTTAGCTGTTTTATGGTTATAAAATACCTGCAATTTTTCCAAATGTATAAAAGGAAACCTTATTGCAAATATCGTTCACAATAAACGAGCTGCTATGTTTAAAGATCGGTCTATTGTTAGGGCAATGTTAAAAGGACTATAACTATGTTTCCATGGTGCGCAGTACTGCGATGCAGCCCCTCCGAAGTCGAAGGGATTGACACGTTACCATGCTGCGCAGTGGTTTTCAGCAAATTAGCCAGAGAACAGACATTGTATAAATCGAATCGCCTGATGGAGAAATTGAATCGATCATGGATACCGAACATCAGAAAAGGTCTTTTTATGCCTCTGTCATCATTATACTTTTATTTACAATACACAATCACAATGTTTTACAAAACTTAACACAATTTTTACAAAGTAATATATTTTTAATAAGAATTTTTTAAGCAATATATTATTTAAACGTTATTTAGGACGTGCCTCCTGTTTTTCGAAAAGTGTTGGCATCGACAACAAAGTCTGGGAAAGTAATCACCTCATCCTTGTGGGCGCAGACCATAATTAACTATAGGTGAAAGAAAATCAGATTAGAAAAAAACAAGATTAGCAGGATAGCTTTTGTACTATTTCATGGCCCTCGAAGAATCCGTTTTCATGGCATGGGAGATATGTGCAGCCACTGCGCAGTTGCTGTTTCCTTGTTGCAAATTTGCACAGACTTCGCACTGATCAGTGCGCAGTGGTTTCAGTGCGAATGATTCGGAAAGGGCGCAACTCCGAAGCACTGCGCATCATGGGAAAATAGTGTATGTCAAAAACCCTCCTAAGAAGGTTGAACTGGCTAATTTTGAGCACCTAATATTACCGCTGCAATATTTGGGTAGCCCTTTTGCTAGATTAATTAAACGCTCATGCTCTAATATTGTTCGATTCATTTTGGTTCAGTAAATGTTTGTTCCAGCTGTCTCAAGCCATTTTTAGTCCTAATAGTCAAAATAGTCCTATAAAACCACGGGTACGCTGTAAGCCTCATAAGGACACAACAGAGAGCATTTAAATCCAAATTGCTGATTACAGCTGATGTCTGATCAGAACTTTGCAGGATAAAAATAAACTAACTTGAATTGCATAAAATTTGCAAAGTTCTCACAATTGTATTCACATAGTTAAACAGCTGCAAAATGGCTGAAGACTGTTTTGCCATAGATATGTTGGAGATTATATTCATGACCAGGGGAGTGTCCTACTACATGACTGACCCTGACACTATATTGAACTCATAAGTGATGTTACCACTTATACCCCATACAGAGTGAAGTAGCAGGGATAGCTCAATATGTATGTGTGCCTGTGTGTGTTGGTCTGCGTACTGCTACTCATGTTTAATTCTCAGCTTAACCTTTGGTGTATTTTAAATGCCAATGCGCTGGCTGAAGCTCACTACCGGGGGTCCTACCACACAAAGTTGTCGTCAGAATAGTCACTATTAAAATTACTGTCGTCACTTTTAAAATCACTGTCGTCACTTTTAAAATCACGGTCACCTTTTTCAAATTGGTAACCAAAACAACCTCTTTCTTCACATTCGTTATTTTAATACAAATATCTATACTGGTGGCACTGGGTTGCGTTAAAAATCTGAAACTCGCTAGGTTTGAACTTCTGCTAACCAAAAGCATGGCTCAACCAGCGACCTTCACAAACATATTAGTGATGTTTCGGAGCGTTGCTGATTACTCCGCAAAGAGTGACAGCCGTCTTAGGTTTTTAGAGCTATATTTCTTGTACTGAAAATAGACCGAGATTGCCTTTAATAATCACTGTCAGTCACAGACTTGGAAACGGATTTGCAGTCAATGTCGTGGCATTTCATTGCTTTAATTATTTGGCAGTCTATAAATGCTGGGCCAGATGCTTCAAACCAAAACTAGTGAAGTTTCGGTTGACCGTAGTGATTTATGAACAAATAATAAGTTAGTAACGGTACGGCAACACGTAACAGAATTTCCGTTGGTTCTAACCAAAATCACGAAATGATTGAAACACACAGAATTATTCTGCGCTGCTAGAATCGTGCTAGCGAGCACGATCTCAGCAGCTTTTGCAATTAGTATAGTCCAAGAGACGTATAATGACACACAATAGTAAAAGTATAATTGCAAATCAACATAGTACACACGATGCAACTGCTTAGATTTCGTTATTGAATGTATTTATTGTTTGGACGCTATAGCTACAATTTGTTTATTTTTTAATTATATTTCCTTTTTAGCAGCAAAAGATTTGTGGTAGAGAATGTCGACATCTCTAGCGCAAACAAGTCAGTTGCATCGTATTTACTATGATAACTTTCTGTAATAATTTTCTTGTGTGTCGCATTATGTTTTCGGACTACATATATCTTAAAATTTGCTAAAGTCGTGTTCGCCAACTAATAATAGCGCGACTTAGACAGTTACATCGTGTGTTCTATGTTGAAATGCTTTCGTATTTTTATTGTGTGTCACGGTACATGTCTTGGACTATACTAATTGCTAAAGCTGCTGGAATCGTGCTCGCTAATAATTTCTTTAATCTGTTAAAAGCGTTCGTCGACAAACTCGGTGGGCATGCACAGCTCAAATAATTCTGTGAATTTCGACCGATTAATTCTGCGTTTTTCGTGATTTCGGCCAGAACTCCGAACCAACGAAAAATTCGTTACGTGCAGCCGTACCTTTAGTAATCTTATTTACGCAATCCTCGTCACCTGCATTGGTGAATGGTCGTCTCATCTGTCACTTTTTAAATATCCCTGTCGTCGCGTCGTCAGAATCGTCACAAAACATGGGAGGACCCCCACGCAATGTTCTCCCAATATTGTGGGAATGTTATGCAGGATCATTTGCTAACATTCCAGCAACGTAATTCCCACAACGTTGCTGGGACATTGTGGGAAATACGTCCCAGCAACGTATTTCCCACAACGTTGTAGGGACATTATGGGAAATACGTTCCAGCAAAGTAATTCCCACAACATTGATGGAACGTTTTGAGAGTTACGTTCCAGCAATGTTTTTCCCACAACGTTGCTGGAACGTTGAAAATGTGTCTACAAATAATCTTGTGACAACGTTACGATGTAACGTTTCTGGGACTTTTCGGAACCTCCCTGGAACGTTCTGGGAACGTAAAATTGTTAGTTGGGCTGGCCTTAAGACTGCTAATTGAATATTCAACATTTAATCCATTGGCTTGATGGCTAAGGCTATGTTGTCCTATTGAAATATATTGTCTAAGTTAGTGTTTAGTATTGCTAATGAGTTGGTAGAAGCTGGTTAGGTATGTAAGGAAGAGGTGAAGCTGTTTAAATAACTAGTGGCTGGACATGAACAATTGATGGCTAGCCAAGGAGACAGGATTGAGCATGCAGAAGGCGACCAGCCATCCAGTAAGTAACAAGACACGCAGAGAAACATGGGATATGTGAGTTCTTTAAAATATTTAAAGGGTTATGCAGTTTTTAACCTAGCTTACAATGAAATTTTCATTTACTGAATACATTAAGTTTGGTTGAATTTTAAAAACATTTGAACTTTTTTGCTAGTTGTTTCAAATTTATTTTGAATTTATTAAAACAAAGGTTAATTCAAGTTTTTTTGGCTTCAAAATTGACATTGTACTTGGCTCATTAAGCTATCTTCCAGACACTTGGAACAACTTCCAAAGATATATTTTGTTTTTCAATAATATCTTTAAAAAATATTCATGGGTAAATATCTATGGGAGTAGCCTTTCCTTATGACTTTAGGTCTATGGAGTACTACAAGCAGTTATGTAGTGTTTGTCTAAAATATAAAACAACAGATGATTTGTACTACAATATTTGTATGTCTTTTTGGATTTGTTTAATCAAGTTTACCAAACAGGTTTCCCAAAAACGTATGTTTATATTTGCAGTAGACACATCAAAGCAAATCATGCTTTAATTTTTAAAAACTGTGGTTTTCGTTAGAAGGCGACATTGATTTACGTTACAAACAGTTTTTTAATGCAGAGTTATGTAAAAATTTAATTGAATTAGGCCTACCACTCCTGATTATAACATAAATATTGTAAGCAAGTTTCGTGTCCAAAACATTTTAAAGATTTTTTATGCAACTTTTATTTTTGTTTATATTACCATTGTTTCTCGCAAAATATGGTTTCTTTTTGCATTCTATCCGTGAAATACTAATTTAATTTCTATCGCAACAGTTTAAACTTGTTGGTTTGTCAGGATGAATAGTCCAGAATGAATCTATACTAAGGCTTCAATCAAGACATTTTAATTAAGGAACAAGAAGTTGTCTACTCAATACCGATTGTTATCCAAGAGTTTTATTCCGTTTCTTTGTTAACTCTTTAAAAGTTTTATTCTGACACCTTAGGTTCTGATACTGGTAATTGGGCCAATATTTTAAAACTTTTTTGAGCATCGACACACAGACAGAGAAAGTCTATTTGGCAAAAATTGCTGCTAAAGCTAATGAGGCAATTCAAACAAACTATAGCATATCAATCAGAAACATCAATGAAACTATTAAAACGTAATTTGTTTATTATTCAGTGCGAAGATCAAGAGATGTTGGAATGCAAAAAATGTTATTGCTGATAGTCATGACGGCATCGAGAGCAATAACAAACAAATGACACATTTGTCTGACCTGAAAACTCTAAGTAGAAGATGAGTGTAATGCTGAATAAACATTAGGATCATCAATTTAATTCTCAGCCTTGTCGAAACCTAATATATACATGATATATACACTACTTTAAAGGGAATAATTTTATTTTGAACCACAATAAAATTGTTTAACATTATTTGGAAAGTATAATTCATAAATGCTTATACAGTCTTCTATCTAGTATCTGTTCAATCTGAAATCGGCTAGGCAGCCGACCCTGGCAACAATAATCTTCTGTCGCACTTTCCCTCCCCACCTCTAGACCTAAATAACAAGAATTGCTTCAGTAAGAAATAATTACTGTCACGAAATACCAGTTAGTGCATGAATACTCCTTGTAAGTGAAACCTATCTATATTTCCTTGTATGGTGCAGAGCTAGCGGGCAGCAGAAGTTAGTAAAATATATAAAACATGAGAACACATTATGCACTGTCCAGTTGCATTTTATTCGTATCGGAATTAAATTCGTATCGTTTAAATTTATTCGTATCGGAAAGAGATGTCCCTTCCACCGTTCCACTGCTCTAAATACGCATAGAAGAGCTCATTGTCAGCGACCGCGAAGTTATTTTTTTCAGTTCCCAATTTTACCAGCAAAAATTTAGGTTGTTTATATAAGCAAATTCTTACAGGATAACAGTAAATACAAGATTTTTTATTACAATTATTGTTTGGTGGAGAAAAAGCTACCGCTATGGAAGCTAACTTCGCGGGCAAAGAGAATTGTGTGAACCACGTGTGTCAAACTGTGAACCACATTCGGCTCACCTTTTAACCATATCCGGTCCGAAGATCATTTACATTATCGTTATTCATTGACCATCAATATGAAGCGCTGAAAAAACAAATAACTCTGCGCAGAACTACAGATCCCATAATGCAACACTTCAACTGCCTCATTGCATACGTCTCATGCCAATTAAACCTGACGGTGTCTCAGAATGATATTCCTGTCTGTTTTCATCCATATTTATGTTCCAAAAACATTTTATGTTACTTTTGAATGATTCGTGTAAAGGAAAGTAAAGGTCATTTCAAATTTCAATTTTCTCATTTCATAAGGAATATCGCAAAAACGACTATGTTCCATTAGAACTCGCTGGGCATCAGAATGTGTTTAATATGACACATGGGTGTGATAAATACTTAACAACTTATCAGATGGCCATAATTTGATTTAGTTCTATCTATTTTGTGGTAATATATCATATGATGTACTTATACTAAAATATTATATAACAAGATGACATATGGGTATGAAAATCAAATGTCGTTGGCTGTACAAACAGATAATGCAACCATATGTGCATTTAAACGTAAACTCAATGTTCATTATAGCTTAACTAGGATTTGCGGGGTCTAGTATGATCAGAGTGTAATACCAATGTTATGAATATGTAATATGATTGTTTGGAAATGTTAACGCAATTACATCCCATCAATGTTTTAAGCGTAACCTTCCTGGGATGTTAGCTAATAACTTTGAGACAACCTCATGGAAGAAATGTTTGTGGAATATTACGTAATGTTCTCCCAACATTGTGGGAATGTTTTGGGAGATCATTTTCTGAACATTCTAGCAACGTATTTCCCACAACATTGCTAAAACCTTATGAGAAGCACATTCCAGCTATGTATTTCCCACGACATTGCTTGAACGTTGAAAATGTGTCTACAAATGATCTTGTGACAGCGTTGCATTGAAAAATTTTTGGACTTTTCTGAAAATCCTTGGAACGTAAAATTGTTAGTTGGGGAGAAATCTTGATGAGAAAACAGAGCAGTAGTCGCAATGTCCACGACTCATGGAATTTCCTATGGTAATAAAAAGGAAAAAAAAACTCACTCGTTCTCTTACATTTATCCTATAATTATCACAAGCTACTTGGTGCCTGAGTAAAGGCTGGCAAAATACTTTACAAAGTATTACCTTGTAATATTTGTATTATTAGTAATATTGGATCATTGTTCATAGAGCAAAAATATGATGAGGTTTCATAAGAAGTTCAAAACTAGTTATTATATTATTCGCTAAGAAGAACATTTCTATCAAATGTAAAAAAAAATTTTGTGTTAACTAATCGAAATCAATAGCAGCAAAGTTAAGGTGAGGGGAGACAACTATTCGTTAAAAGCTCATTAATCCTTGTTATGTAGCAAATTACAGCCTTTCTATTGAGCAGAGGTCCGCTACATTGAAACTGTCCTTCCAACATTGGTACATCTTTTTTAGCTTTTGTAGTATAGCTTTTGTGCAGCTCATTACAAGAAAGAGGAGGCAGCAACTCAGACTGATGAAGCAGCAGCTATGGTTGTAGCTGAAAGACTGATATGTTATTACTATTGTGGTTAGCTACAATTAGTCTGTCTCCAGAGATGTCCATGTCAAACACCTTACCACTCTCAATAGCTCTATCTGTCAGCTCTGAGACTACCTCACCTACAATATAATAAGTATTATCAACAGTTATATCATATTCAGGATTTCAACTCTCTTCACAACAATTTATTTTAATTTGTCTAAAGATGTACACTGTATCATTCAGTTACTCGGCAAAATATATAACTTTAGATTTATCCTACTCTCACATAAATCATCCATCAATGATCTGCCATAAAACCATATTACCTCAAATTAGTTGAACGTGTTTTGGCAGGCTGCATGAAACTGTTTGTTGTAAAGTTATAATTAAATTTCTTAGGCTACAGCACTGCTCCTTGCAGTAGAAAAGAACTTTGACAGTTTTTTGTTCACTAATGTATTGCTTTTTTGGGGAAAACAATATTAAGTTGTATTCATGGCAAGCTTTATACTTGAACCTTATTACTTCCTCAGCTGTACCTTATTGAGTGACGTTTACACTAAGCTGAGAATACAGCACCAGCCTAATTACTATTAGAGCTTGCCTCAGCACATCGACAGGCTGTACTTTAAAGGCCTGTCATACATAAGAAAATGAGACTGAGTACCAGCTGACTGGGTAACGAACATGATGAAGACATTTTGTACCTAATATTATATTATCTCCTACAGTCATAGAAATGTTGGCATGATGCCAAATACTAGCTATGAGAAAGATTCAATAGCAGATTGAAAATATCATCCAGATATAAATTATCTGTGTGGCCTGCAGTTCAAGGCACACAGTTAAAGGATAATAAGCAATTATATGAGGTTTAATCAATAATATGAATCAGTTTATTAAAATACTTTATAGTATAAATAAAAGCCAATATTATTTTTATGTTTATTTCAACAAGCTGACAGAGAAGATGTGATTGTCTGAAAATCAATTTAAATTTTAAAAGTCTATAGCAAGTAGACAATCCGAGCTCTATTAATTTGTATAGTGTTTAATTTCACCATGAGAAGTAGTCAAAGTAGCATTACATGGGTTTACATTAACACTATGTATTTACTAGTATATCTATATACAGTGAAACCCGGATAAATCGCCCTCAGATATATCGAACACATAGTCAACTCAAATAGATTTGCTTGGTCCGTTCCCACGCAATGATAAATGGCTTTAGATAACTCGACCGAAACTCTGTTAACTCGAACAGTTTTTTGCCAAACGGCTACCGAGACGGTTGTTACTATCGCTTTAGAATATCACTTTATTCCAAGCCATAGAGATAAACATTGACTTTTAGTAGTTTTTAGGCCTCGTTATTACCAACATCGGCAAATATTTTCATAAACGACTTTTCTAAAGGTTTGCAAAAATCAACTTTTACCAAACATCCGCTTAGCGATAAGCCCTCCGAAAGCAAGAAAAGCGATATAAAATTTGGGTAGCTTTAAAGTAATATAGGCAAAATTGACAATGGATTTCTAATAGTAAAACAGTTTTGTAATAACTGCCTTACTGCAAAATTGATCTTGGTTAAAACGCTCGGTAGAAAAATACGTATGTATTTCTTCTGAGCATTTTAACCGCGATCAAGTTTTGCCAATTTTAATCTGAGAACGTCCTGGCTGTCACATCACCTAAAGTGACAAACAAATCTCAAGTGATAGAAAAATATCTATACTTTCTGATTAAAAATATTTAAAACTTCACACGAGAGACCCTTCTCCTTGCAACAAGCAATCTATGCTTTTGATTGATATATAGTTTGTATATGTACATGTATCTACTAATAAATACGTGCACTGATGACTGTCCTGATAACTTGGACACTCTAATAACTCGAACACTTTTGCTCGGTCCCTTGAAGTTTGAGCTATCCGTGTTTTACTGTATTATCAGATTGTACAGCACATTTATCAGCACAACTACTCACTCATATTCTGTATATCATTTATAGGTAAACCAACCTGTTGAGCTATCAAGAATTCTCACAGTGCTGCTATCACGCGCTGCCACCAGAACATACCTCTCTCCATAGCATGCTACACCTAGTGGATGAGGCACATCTTTACAAGTCCAAAGCAGCTGACCTTGAGAGATGTCTATCAAGCTGACATGAGATGAGTCATGGCTGGACACAACAACCTTGTCTGATCCTGAAACACAGAGTGAGACCCAATCATTTTGGCTAAGCTGAGGACAAGAAATATTTTTGAGTTTATTCCCTGTCAGTGAGTAGATGATGAGAAGGTGGTTCCCTCTGTCTGGAGCAACTACTTTATCACAAGTGATGGCTAGTCCTGTGCAATAGTCACAAGTATCACTGTGACTCCAGGAAGTGACTTGATTTCCCTGCTGGTCATGTACAAAGATAGTCCAAGGATTCCCACCAAATAATGTATATAGTCTGTTCTTGTAGACCTCCATTGCTTTAGACTGGCCATTGAATGTGTTGAATAAGCCTTTTACTTGGTAGTTGTTGTCAATAGTAGCTACTGCTTTATTAAACATTCCAGTTAATATTTGAGAGTTCCAGACTTTTGTTGAAAAAGGATATGATGGTAAAGAAACTGTGTGAAGGAGTTTGAGGGACTTTGGAAGAGGTTTAGAAGGTCGAAGCTCTAGCTGTTCATCAATTAAAAATCCGTCAGTGGAGACAACTTCTAGCATTATCTCACTACTTCCACCTGTAAGTATTTAAGTATAACTTGATGCACAAATAACTTATTTCAAAAATTTATTGTAAGGTGGATGAAATTGTTAAAGAATAGAGAAAGCATAACATTTTTATGCTTTATTATTTATCTTGAAGTGTTGACTGATGTTCTAAAAAAGAATCAAGGAGATTGACCAATCAGAAGCTGAGATATAGCCAGCCAAACACAGGTCTACCAAAAACATAAGTGTTTTGGTAGTCATCAATATATGACGTATGAAATCGACTTGTGTGCCATTGGTCAATTAAGCCAACTAATGCGCTCTCCTATAACAATCACAGCGTTTTAATTGGTTTAATCCCTGGAAGTATAGAACAATCAAATTGGGCCTAACAATCATTGCTCTGAGAATTCCGAACCAGTCCCTCTGACGTGTAGATTAGTTTTAGAATAAAATAATTACACGCATCTATTATTTCGCAACATTCTGCTATTACTTTCTACAAATTATATTAGTTACATCATTTATTCTATGCGCAGTTATATTATTATTTTGTATAATATTCATTATGATTATAATATTAATCATAAAAAATAATCATAGATAAGATAATAGATCAATAGAAAAATTCAATCAAAAGTTATCGTTTTCTTTTTTTACAGCAAGAGCAGCACGGTCAAGTTATTCTTTTTAAAATTATGGCTGTAGTGAACTTACAGTCTGTTAATAGTGACGATAATCATGAAAATCAACTAAATGCTGCAGTAGATACACAATAGAAAAATGATGAATGAACAAATATTCACATTCTCATTTCTTATTCTAAATGACTTGCAATCGCGGATGTCACATATAGACTATGCACGCGCCGTTCGTTGAACAGAGGATCTTCGGAGCATATCCGTGGAGATCGAGTGAGAATTTGAAGCACAATAGTCAAAATATGCTCTTCTGTTTTGACAAATCACAGCGAGGGGTTGTGGGCAAATGCCTTTACCACACAATGTTTGCTTGATTTTCCTGAGAAACCAGAGCTAGACTGTAAATTATTTACTATCGCGAGAAGCTTTTCACATCTCGTAGCCAAAACAATCATTATACGTAATGGCGGTAAGGGTGGACAACTCCGGCACATGAACATTAAGTCGATTTTATACGTCACAGTTTTCAGGATTTTCGAAGGGTTTTCCTCTGATTCTTTATTGGGTAGACCTGTGTTTGGCTGGCTATATCTCAGTTTCTAGTGGGTCAATCTCCTTGATTTGTTTTTTAGAACATCAGTCAACACCTCAAGATAACTAATAAAGCATAATAATATTATGCTTTCTTTATTCTTTAAACAATAACAATAGGATATTTTGCTTTAAATATGCTTGCCAACAATATACCCATAAAACTTGTATTTAACTTTTGGTCTGAATACTGAAAGTAAAGACATAATTTTAGATTTTTGGCTGGTTGATTATGCATAGTTTAGGGCGACTAAAAATTTGTTGAGAGTTTATGGGTGCTTCAAGATGTTTTAATTGAAACCTGTCTTTAGATTCTTCATTTGGTTTCTCCTTGAAAGTTGTTCACTGTTTGATCAACAGAGTTATGCATATGAGTCTGTCATACCACAATATGCCAATAATACATTTAACACTGACTAGGAGGTATTTCATAGCAATGCTAAAATTGTTTCCAACAGTTACTATGAGAATATTTTTTAAAAGGGTAATAACAATGTTATTGCAATATTTTCATACTATTATTATACTGGGTGTGCATATGAAGGAATTTCAACCTCATTCAGTCAGCTGTAAGTTTAATGTGAAATAGTATGTACAACACAGGCACGAAAATAATATTCTAGATTAAAATTATTTGCAGTAGCCACCTTCATGTGACCTAATTACACGACACAGATCTACACTATTCGTTAAACGAGTTCAACGAAACTCATCTCCAAGGTAAGCTTACCATTTTATTAGATTAAACACATGATAGTTGCAATATTACAATAAAATATGCATGTGGTTGACAAATTTTTTGTTTTATAAAGTCAGCTGTTTAAATTCATGTCCAATTATTAACAAATGCAAATTTGTTTTAGTTGTATCAATGCTTTTGACCAGTTTTACAAGTCTATGGATCAATATATGACATTAATGTGATGAATAAGGGTGACTGGGCAAAACCCAAAAAATTATTGTGACACGCAACTGGCCAGGCATATGAAAAAAGACTGTCAGCCAAGCCTGGCTGAGAAATGCTCGAGTCATCTCTACCCGACAGGGCTCCTCATCGTGCCCGACGATGAGGAGATTGAGCCAGTCAGAAGTACAAATGCCGGACAAGCCGGCAGCTGAGCTGGCATCACAAAGACTGACATGCTGCCGTGCCAGTCCAAGCCGGCCACCTGGCCACTAGAAAAGAATTGCCAAGCTTAATTTTCTGAGAAGACATATAAGGAGTCAGACAATGAAGAGAAAGCAGATGATAGGAAAGCCTTCCCATTGAAGTATTGATATAAATATATAAATTAATTCTGCTCTTAAAAGCAGCATTGTTTTGAGGTTTTCACAAACCTTTTTTGCAGGTCAAGTCCCATAAATTCCCCTAGGCGAGCAACAACGGCACTTATCAATAAATTCGATTTAGTCTGTTATTGCATATCTCCCAGCTGGACACGTGTAGACTCATAGTAGTCATTAACTTATGTTATGATAACATCTCAAAAATTGCTTACATTTAATTCAGTAGGAAAAAAATATAAAAAATACTCCAGGAAAGCTGAGCCAGCAAGTGGGATGAAGTTGGGGGCTGAGTGAGAGGAAAAGAATTGGAGCAATGGAAGCTTGTCACCATCAAAGTCAGTGAAATTTTGTCAACTATTACAGGTTAAGGTATAGTTAAATTTCCTTAGCCACTGTCCCACTAGCAGTTATAACACTAGTATTCTGCTTATTGGGCTTCTACATGTATATAGTGGCAGTTGTCGTTTATTCAGAACATGATAGCTTGCAAATACCACATTATCAACATCTGAGCTCTCTCTCAGATAATCTTTTCAAATTTTTTAAGATGTGGTTGCATCAAAAAGGTCAATTTGTTGAAATTAAGACCAATAAAAGACTAAAACATCAGCGAGAATTTGATGTCATTTTTGTCTTTGTAGACTAACCCTGTGCAGAGATATATGCGTTTGAATGAGGCCATCTTTTAGAAAGCTCAGATTCCAGCGGGTGCTTCATTCATGATGTAACAAGGGATACCTGTGACAAGAGCCCACAAGCGATAAATATAAGATCTCTTTTTTAGCCAATCATCAGGACGAAATTTTTATATAAGTCATATTAAATGTTATCACTCGTAAAACGAGTTGTTTGCGATGAAGAAGATTCTCATTGTTAGGGAGATTAATCTATTACTAGTTAGTTACGCACATCGACTACCAGTAGATTACTAGTACATGCATCGACATATTTATTTTACATTAATCATGAGACATGCAGACAGTTTATGGTTAGAAACGACAGGCGTCAGCAGCATTATGCTGCAGAGGAAGATAGGAGAATGGAGGTAAATCTATTCTCAACTTTGAGTATCCTATATATACGTATATTCCAGGCTAACGGTAATAGTGTTAGTAGTCATGAATACATCTACTAATAAGTAAAGTTATAACTTTTTGCTATCACAAATCATTGTTGCATAATTTTTTTAATTGTTTAACAACTTTTTATCGTTTCACCTAGCGATAGCATTTTTTTTGGCATTTTAGCTAAAAATTTAGATTTATGATT